>NW_004800244.1:1260-4249 GCF_000002075.1 Aplysia californica | reverse complement strand
AAGAAAAAGAGTGAGGAGGAACAGGGGGGGGGGAATAATTGGTGTTGGAGCTGGCTAGAGGATAACAATTTTGTGAAGGCTCCAAGTTTTCACATCGATTTGTTTGTTATTGGTTAGTGCATGTTTCCGGGTGTATAAAACAATCCAAAATTGTTGACTGTTTTTGGCCTTACCGAAAACGGCACCACTTCCAGTAATAGTCGCCAGCAGAAAGAGGACGCCGGCGAGAAGGACGATGGGTCTCATCATGTTAGACTTGGATGAACGAGCTACACTAAGCGAGCTGAATCACAGGAGCTCTCCTGGGAACAAAAACGAAAGGCAATTGTTTGAGATTTACACTGTAGAGCAGAGAATTCAGCGTCTGTAATGCAACAGTGGGTTTCTTCACAATTACCCATTGAGGCTGTTTGTTCGACTCACGAGTGGGAAAATCCCAATTTTAGCGAGTTTTTCTATATCCCTCAGCATAGTGTTGGAATGTACCAAGCCCAGGAAGCAAATTTGTGAAGAGAAATAAAAGACCTGTTTCATTCTTGTAACAACTGCACTTAAATTATAATTTTTTTCTCTTACTTTTGTTGACATTTGGCATTTGATTTCCAATAAATATTCCTTGTCCACATGCAAACAATATCACAGATATGATGAAATTACAATTCTAAAAAGAAAAATTGTGCTCAGCACAATTCAACAGCTGGCACTATGTTATGTCTCCTGTGATGCTGTATTCCACTCAGTCCGGGTGACCTTGATAGACAGTGTTGGAGCACCCCGCCTCCTAAAAGATCAAAATTGTGTCAATGGGTTGTAAACCACTGAATGTTGCAGTTGAACAACCGGTAAATGACACATGAAATGATTCTTATTCCTAAATATTATTTTATTAAAGCACTGGCAATTTCTGATAAGATACTGTTGTCGCTTTGCTTCTGTTACAAAAAGGAGCCCTCGAATTTGAAAATTTATCTACAGCAGAGGTCACCAAACTACGCCCTCGAAGCCTGTTCGTCTGACCTGCCACCATGCCACTATGTGTGTGCGTGACCGGGGTGAGGTGGAGGGGGGGGGGATGAAAGATTTGCATTTGTGTGCTCAGGACATGGTCATAAAATTGAATAAAAATCTAATCACTTAAGGGTACTGTACAGTCCAAAGCTAACGTTTTTTGAGCTTTGTAACTTCCAGCTCATGTATCACACTCTTGCTCGTCTTTAGCCTGATGTGAGAAATCTTTCTTTTAACATTTAGCACATTGTAGTGTATTGCTTGTCTTGTGTTTAACAAAACAATCATCCTCTCAGGGTTCGACATTCTACCAGCTATCTAGTCCATTTTGGAAATTTGCTATTGGGTACCCCTTTTCTTATGGGTGAGCAACCAGCTGTATATACCCAAACTTTCCGAGAGTCTTGTTTTAATACGACCGGGTAAAGGAGAACGGACAGGGGTCTGTGATCTCATGAACAAAACTGTGCTTCACAGTAATACAAGTAGGGCTATTCCGCCGTACAATTTCACTGAAAAAATACCTCACTTGTCCCGTCAGTTACCGAAACTAAATAAGTCACAGAATTTGCATGATAGTACTTTTTTTCAAATGACTGCAATTGATATGATTCTTAATACGTCTTTCAAATGTTCTGATCATTTTAAGTTGAAATAAATTAATTGATATTGAATTACTGTGTTATCATTGTAAGAAAACTACAGTCTAAAAGCTCCGTCAGTTACCATGGAATGGTCCAGTAACAAGTTTAGATGCTTTAACCATGCACGGATGTCTACAGTCAATTTCTGTTTTGTTTTACCCTTCGGAGAGGGATTGGGTTTTATTTATCCACAGGTTCACTTTTATCCTTGTGTATTCTTATTATTCATTTTTGTGTTTGTGTAATCTTCCACTTCTCTTTTCAAGGATCCCAGAGACAATATAAGAATAGTAGACAAGTTAAGGGCCGGTTTACTATCTCTTTAAAACTCCATTTAAACTTTACATAAAAACCTTCTACCTCATTAATGTAGATACTGTTTCTAGACTGTCATTTTGAGAGCTATATTCTTCCCTTAGCTATGAATTCAGTTTTGCTGACATTTTACTTTTAAACTTGTCTCCAAGTGTTGAGTCATATCTTGAGTCCATCTACTCTTGGTCAACCTCTGCCATGTTTCTCAAACTGCTCTTAAAACAAAAGTGCTCCTGTCTAAACTTGTGTCTTTTATGAAGGACAAACTAACAAACCGAACCCTCTTGATCTGAACATCAATTTACAAATCCGTCATTTAAAAAATCGTTTAGGAGTTAGATGGTTACTTATGAGTCTGAGAACGCTATCACTTTACATTTTTACGCTGAAAAAGACAAGACTTTATAATGCTAAAACAAGAATAGAAAGGACTTACCCCTTCCGGGAAATAGTCAGCTAAGATACAAGTTGAGTTACTGGTCCGACCAAATATGTAGTTCAGTATGAGGGTGTTTTCGAAAATTCGCCTTTTTTAATGCTACTTCAAAGATAAACAGGATGCGAGAAGAAGGTTCATGTGCCTTAATTTATGCCACTATATTATTAGCCTAACAAAAAGAACTTGTAATACAGACCTGGATTTCATTAAATTTTGTAATCTTTACACGAAAACCCCCCAAGCAAATTGTTTCTTCTTTCTCAAAAGGATTTTGAAAGAAGGAGTGATTGTATCTTAACCTCGACATCTCTTTCTAATCTCCCTCACATGTACCTGTTAAAAACAAACAAGATTATTATTTTTTTAGTACGTATATTATGCGAACGTAGCTGCATTTAATTTCTGTGACACCCTGATATTATATTGTAACTCGACGTCAACTATTTTTGAAAAAAAAGAGATATTGAATTCTCTTTCTTCCCTGTGTAGGATGGGTAATAGCAAAGTATTGTAGAAACACATGTTTGCGACTGAGAGAGAGAGAGAGAGAGAGAGAGAGAGAGAGAGAGAGAGAGAGAGAGAG
>NW_004800244.1:0-1160 GCF_000002075.1 Aplysia californica | reverse complement strand
GGGGGTGCTTCAATCATCATCATCGCCGACTGCCAAATAAGTACGTGTCTCCGCAACAGATCGACACCATCAATTTTGACAGTATTTTTAACACTCTTTTTCAAAGCCCTTGAATTTTCAGAAGCTGCAAAATTGCTAAGCTGTATGCAATATAATAATCAAGACAACTCTGAGGTAAATGTGGGTAAACTGATCGCACTGACGAATATAACAGTTTGCACGGAAGCTTAGAAATAATCTAATGAGACATCAGGCTGACAAGTTTATAACTAAATCTTCAAACTCATAACAAAAAATTCCAGTATAGGGCCCATAACGCATTAGAACACTATACAGAACTTATTTAAAGTTTAGCAAATAAATTCCTTTGAAGAAAGTCACACTACTTAATCGAAACGTCTACAAGAAATTCAGAAATTTGAATATTTTGAATAATGCTTTAACTACCACCCCAAACAGGACTTCGGTGCTGCTACTCCTGGCATTACAAGATCACTTGACTGTATGGAGTGGCCCTTTCAAGCCAGTGTTTTTCCTTGAAGAGAAACTAAGGCAATAAGAAAATTATGAGATACCGTGGTGAAATCAGCCACTCGTCAAAGTAATGAAATTGAAGAAACTGGCATTTTTTATCTTTTTTTTTTTTGCTCAACATCTTTTATGTCCATTTAAAAACACGTTTCTGTGTGGATTATACTGAGAAATGTTGACTAAACGCATAAAAAAATGTAAATTATCCGTTTCCACGGATTCACAAACTATGGAATAAATTAAATTACCAAAATTTGGCGGCTATTTCCTCACTAATTTTACCTCTGAAACCAGGCGACTCTCACATCCTTAATAACAAATTAATACTTCGACTTGTATTCAAGATAAATGAGTATTTTTTCAAATCGAAAGCAAGAAATTTGAACAAGCGTTACGTTGACACCAATAATACCAAATGCCTCAAAATTGACGAGCGCCTGATTCGACCGCGTCGTGATAGTATCTCTACACGCCCTCGGAGTATTGTAGGCCTCAGACCATCCAAAACCGAGGAGAGTGGCAGCGAATGTGCTGAGTTACCGTGATTCTGTGCGTGCATACATTTGACTATATCACTGAAGCTGATAGCAAATTTATTCCATTTGAGAGTCAACAAAGCGCAACTCATA
>NW_004800243.1:0-4226 GCF_000002075.1 Aplysia californica | reverse complement strand
TTTAAAAAAAGAGCCCTTGGTCAGTACAACTTCCATTGTCCATATCTCAGTCCTATCATTCAGAATCATGATTAATCATAAGACATTTGGCTCTAGGATATTCATCACAGATATGGCATTATATAAAAACTGAGGTTAAAAAACTTACCAGAAAATAATATTTTGACGAGTAAATAAACTTTCTAAATACCCAATGAGACTCACAGATCTGTCAGGTGGAGTTATGGTATCAAATACGGTCTGTTTTAATAGAAGATCGTTACATTTTCATTTTTGTGTTAATGTGTGTACGCATGTGGTTTTGGGTTTGGGGGGATGGGGAAGTGAGATTGCAATAATGATGAAAAATTTAAACAAAGCGACTGGGGATTGGGAGACAGATAAATGGCGAAAAAAAAAAAAAGAAGACAAACATACATTAAAACAACAACCCTAGGTCAGTACAGCAGCAATTGTCCATATCTCAGTCCTATCATTCAGAATCAGATGTAAGTCATAGACATTTGGCTCTAGGATATTCATCACAGATATGGCAGTATGCATAAGCTCAGGTGACTATTCTCATTCACAATGGAGAGTGAAACTTTTGAACATAATCATAGGTCAAAACTAATTTAGGCATACACCGAAAATGTAACAAATCTATGACAGAAAAACAGAACACCCCCCCCCTCCCCCCAGTAAAACAAACAAAACAAGGAACAAGAACATATCTGATTATGGACAAGGAGTATTTGATACAATCGCTGAGCCTGAGAGAGTACCGTACTTAGTTTTGTATGAACTGTCCTTAACCAAAATCCAAATCATTGTTTCATACTCAAAGTAAAAAGGATTTATCCTGATGTGACTCAACTGAAAGTAACAATACTGATCTAGAACTCAACCACCCATGCCCGAGTGAAATAAAAATCTGAAAAAACAACAAGACAACACTCTTGGACAGAACAGCTGAGGTAGGCCATATCTCAGTCCTATCATTCAGAATCATGATTTAATCATAAGACATTTGGCTCTAGGATAATCATCACAGATATGGTTTGGTTTTATTTCGTGTAAGCTCAGATGACTACTCTCATTCGCAACAGCAGGTAAAATTCTAGAAGATAGTCATACATCGAAACTCATTTAGGCACTGAAAACCCAATACAACGAACCTGCGACAGCAAAACATTATGCACCCCACCCCCCCCCCCCCCCCCGCCCAATAAAGTAAAACAAAACAAGGAACAAGCACATTCTGATAAGGACAAACAAAAAGTATTGGACACAATCGCTCATCCAGTGAGAAAACAATAGTCTGTTTCGTAGGTGCTGTCCTTAACCAAAATCTTAATTTAAGTTTTATACTCAAAGTAAAAAGGAACTATCCTGATGTGACAGAACTGAAAGTAACAATACTGATGTAGAATTCAAACACACCATGCCTGAGAGAACTGAAAATTTCAAACATACATAAACCCCCCCCCAAAAAAACTCTTAGTCAGTACAGCTGAGGTAGGCCATATCTCAGTCCTATCATTCAGAATCATGATTTAATCATAAGACATTTGGCTCTAGGATATTCATCACAGATATGGCTTTCTCTATAACTGATGCGAAAACTTGAATTAATAATTAAAGATTAACAGTTCAATGAAATAATTCAAACAGTATCTTAAAGACGGCATTGAATGACCACGCCATCAGGATATCTGAGACCTGCGGATGACAATTTTACGAGAGTGCCCACTGTAAAGTTGAATAAGTTGGGTGGAAGTGCTTTTTCTTCACATGCATTTAAGATTCGGAACTCTCTCCTACAAGAAAAGCATTTATGTCATCAGTAGAAGAGTTTTTGAAGAAAAGACTTAGGAATACAAACACACAGCACAACATACCCCCCACAAGAAAAAAAATATTAAAAAATCCAAACCAAAATAAAACGCAGAAATCGAGCAAACATTTAACACAAAAAACTCACCAACAATGGAATCTGACTAGCAACAATGTGTTGGGAAGCTTTCTTGACGAGATCTTTCTCTTTCTGGAACATTTCGCTCTGAAACAGAAAAAAAACCCACAAACATTTAGAACATAACACACCACAGTTAGGCAGTGAATTGAGGCCCGTTGACGTGAATAATAATCATAAGACATTTGTCAAAAACCTACTCTCTTTAATTTGGGGTGTACGCTCTCAAAACATATTCACATGAGAAAACTTTCATTCCGACACACAGCCACCAACATAAACACTCTCATGGATGCATGCATACCACACTGGCACACATATGCATTAGCTCATGTTGGGAATAATGTTCAGTGTTAAATTCTTTTTTCTAAAAATCTTTCAGCATTCCTAATGTCAAAAATTCTTCTGAAAAGGGCAAGGCTCTACCTGATCTTTTCTTTATTTGCAAAGTTGTTTATACATTCAAAGATTTGTCCCAGAGAAGCATTTTATTCTTAGAAAATACACATTTGAACATTGACTTTTTCTTTACTCAAACCTTTCTACAGTACCAATCTAAAACATTGATCCTTGCAAAAAAACAAAAACAACAACAACAAAACCCAAAAGACAAAACCATCTCTTAGTCAAAACTTGTCTTGTGCTTTGCTCAAATAAATATTCCTCAGAGACTGAAGCACACCCTTGCCAAACAGATAACAATTGATCATCAAGTACCAGATCTGGGACAGACATCTGCTACCATGGTTTGCCATATTCCTTTGCTCCATGCTCCAAAAAGAACCAAACTATATTATCCTGGTCTTTCCCTGTCGCCCCAATCTGTCTAGGCTAGATAAATTAAACAACAGTTGTGAAATATTCCCCTCACCTCAGGCTCGGCGTGGCGTACATGAGGTTGAAAGACGTCTGGGTTGAAAGTGATGCTGAATTCTGTGACATGAAACCCAGAAATAGTTGTCAAAAAAAGATGTTATGGACATGTGACATTGTTAAGAACATGATACTACGGGTCAAAGAGACAAAGTCGGTTCTCCAACTACTACATTCAGCTCATTTGTGGCCACAGCTATCACACGGGGTGACATTTGGAGGTACAACGACCACACAGGGTGGAACCCAGCACCTGAAGCCCTTACAATAAAACAGAATAATCAGTGGTGCTGTCACAAATCCACCTGTGTCTTTAACTGAAATTTCTGTGACAAGGCCAAACTAAAGTTACTTCTGAAGTATAGCTGGGTCTTTCCACAATCTCACATTTACTGTACACGCAGAGGCCATATCTCAGTCCTATCATTCAGAATCAAGATTTAAATCATAAGACATTTGGCTCTAGGATATTCATCACTGATATGGCACTACATATACTCTGATGTAAGAACTTGTTCAAACAATACAGAAACATTAAAATAATGTTTGATAATAGCTGTAAAATAATTCTTGGCAAAGAAAAGACTTTACCTTCTACAATTTAAAAAACCCCCAATGCTCATTTCTGAACACCCTTTTCATACACAATGAAACAAGTCCAAACTCTGTTCTTCCCAGAAGGTTTTAAGTTTTACATCACCTCCAAATAAGTCATTATTGGTCTGACAAATTCAGGCAGTCATGAAAATCATGATAAAAATGTACACGATCAAAGCACAAAACTAAAGACGCCAACAGGGGTCAAAGCACCGGAAGTAATATAATGCTTCACTTGAGGACGGGACATTCACAATCTCTCTCTATCACATTTATAAGAGACATTTCAACGATCATGCTTACCTGTCTCCGACATGGAGCCTGAGGCTTCGGCAGCTTTGCGAACAATTTCTCGAGTGTCATCCTCCACTGTACCCAGGACAGAAAAATATAAACAAAAGATATATTAAAAAAATGGTCCATTCTCAATAATTTCAATAGATATCTAAACAGTCATATCTTTTAGAATCAAGTAAACTTATATGAGATATTTGGCTCACAAAAAGATCGTCATGTACGCGGTATTTAAAGCAAATATAGATTACTTTGTTAAAATGTTTTTTTTTACATCACGGCTGATTGCCTAACCTGGTGTTTGAGCTGACCGGATCAATAGACAAAACTAACAAAAACTGCACGAACCAGATAAATGTGAGATCCATTGGATTTTTAAGTCTAACAAATGTCCAAGCATCAAGTTTTACTAGAAAGTTAACGCGCAGATCATGCAATAACTGATGAGCTAGAAAAACGAACAAACAACAACTGTGAACACAATGCAAGACAGCGTGACAAAAAAAAA
>NW_004800242.1:0-4251 GCF_000002075.1 Aplysia californica | reverse complement strand
CAACTCTTATCTGATGAAACAAAAAATTAACTTGATTGATGAAAGAGGATATTCCTAATTGACACATGTCTTCATCACCAGGACCCCTCTGCTGGAGCGGAGGATGACCTGGACAACGACGCCTTGGATACCACGGCCGGACCATCAACAGGAGGTATTTCAATATTGTCTGTGAAGTAATGTCTTGGAATAATTTTGTTTTTTCATTAGCACGAAAAAATGTTTTTAATACAAATGGGACTGAGTTCAATGTAAGTTTGGTTTTTTAATTCAGATGAAAATGGAAAATGATAAAATGTTTTTAAAGACAGATTTTTAAAAATGACCTTCTGTCCTTTTAAACCAACCATAAACAATTTTACATGGGGCTCTCGTGGCCTAGAGGTTAAGGTGTTGGCCTCTCATTCAAAGGTCCCGGGTTCGAATCCGGGTAGCGACTGAAAAATTTTCTTCTCTAAAATTGCCTCCTTTCACCTCCTTTCACCTCCTTTCCTGCTCTCTAGCAATATCCTGTCGTCTGCTTTCGTCTCCTCTTTCTGCCCCCACCTGCCTCACCTCCCTTGCCCCCTCCTCTGGGCTCCTGACTCTTTCTGCAGCCTTTCTACTGCTACTCCTTGACTCCTTCTTACAGCTGTCTTTCTACCACACCCCTGATCTTCTGGTAGGAAAGATCTACACCTAGCCTTCTCGGACAAGGGCGAAAAATCTCGGAGGGCCCGTGTGCAAGTTGCGCATGTTAAAGATCCCTTGGCGGTCTAAAATCGATAAGAGTAGGCTTCGGCCGCCACCCGGGCAAAATTCAAAATTTCCTACCAACGAAAAAGTATTAGGTGTGTCCCGCGCGCTCATATGACCTTATGCAGTTGCGAGCGCCGTAAAACCCTATACTATAAACAAACAAAACAAACAAACAATTTTACAACAGCTATTTTTATTTGATGAAACGAAAAAAAGCTTTATTGATGAAAGAGAATATTCCTAATTGACACATTTCTTCATCACCAGAACCGCTCTGCTGAGGTGGAGGATGACTTGGACGACGACGCCATGGATACCACGGCCCGACCATCAACAGGAGGTATTTGTCTGAAGAAATGTAAGGTTATTGCTCTTTAGCTCAATAAAATGTTTGAAAAATCTGTGTGTGGTAATTACGTTTACAAATTGTCTCTATAGCAATATAGAATACATACTCAGTTTATAAAGAAAACCCCAATATATTGCTATTTGTCATTGTCGATGGGTGAGGATGCCAGTGGCAGGGCCTTCTTTTTTCCTTTCCCTTGTTTTTTGTTCCTACTTTTAATAATCATTATTGCATTGACGAGCTTCTCGTTACTGGTACTAAAAAAAGTTTAATAACTAGTTTGACTTCTAACGTATTTTCTCAGAAAAACGGCACCCACATGAGAAGCCAACAGCGAGTGGTCTGCTGCTCCGATTTCCGTCTCTCACACTCAGACTTAAAGTGACGCAGTGGGGCTGTAGAGATAGTCAAATAGCTTGATAGGGAGCTAGGTGGATAGGTTAGAGTCAGAGTAGAATTTTGTAGGTGTTGCCATGGCCATGGCGGGAGGTAGTTGAGGTGGCAGTGTAGGTTTGGTTGTTTTGTTTTTTTAGGGGGGTAGGAGGTAGGACGGGAAGGGTGGCTGGGGTAGAATGGTGTGGGTAGAGCTTCCTGCTGATCTTGAGTTTGAGTGAGGTTGTTGAAGTGGCATGTATACTGGATTGCTCCTTGAGGTTTGCTGGTACAGCACTGTATCGACATGGATTTTCATCACCAGGACCACTTGCTGATGCGGAGGACAATCTAAAAGAGGTATTTGTCGGTGAAGTAATGTCTTGGAAGATTATTTGTTTATTAGTTCAATAAAGTTAGAAAAATACCTGTAAGACTGAGTTCAATGTAAGTTTTGTTTTTTAATTCACATAAAACCGGAACATGGTAAAATGTATTTAGCGACAGATTTTTATAAATGACCTTCTGTCCTTTAAACCAAATGTAAACAATTTTATAACAACTCTTTATATGATGAAACAATAAAATTATCATGATTAATGAAAGAGCATATTCCAAATTGACACAGTCTTCATCACAAGGACCCCTCTGCCAGTTCGGAGGACGACTTGACGACGACGCAAATGATACCACGGCCGGACCATCAACAGGAGGTATTTGTCTGTGAAGTAATATCTTGGAATAATTTTTTTTTTTATAGTTAAAAAAAATAATTCTTTAATACAAATGGGAATGAGTTCAATGTAAGTTTTGTTTTTTAATTCAAATAAAACAGGAAAGTTATAAAATGTATTTACAGATTTTTATCAACGACCTTTTGTCCTTTTAAACCAACTGTAAACAATTTTAATACAACTCTTATCTGATGAAACAAAAAATTAACTTGATTGATGAAAGAGGATATTCCTAATTGACACATGTCTTCATCACCAGGACCCCTCTGCTGGAGCGGAGGATGACCTGGACAACGACGCCAAGGATACCACGGCCGGACCATCAACAGGAGGTATTTGTCTGTGAAGTAACGTCTTGAAATTATTTTATTTTTTCATTAGCTCAAAAAAAAAAGAAAAAAAAAAAAATACCTCTGAGACTGAGTTCAATTTATGTTTTGTTTTTTAATTTGGCTTAAACCGGAAAATGATCAAATGTATTTAGCGAAATATTATTTTATATGACCTTCTGTCCTTTTAAACGAAATGTAAACAATTTTATAACAGCTCTTTATTTTTTGATGGAACAAAAAAAAAGCTTTATTAATGAAAGAGGATATTCCTAATTGACACATTTCTTCATCACCAGAGCCCCTCCGCTGGAGCGGAGGATGGCCCGGACAACCAAAAGGATACCAAGACGGACCATCGACAGGAGGTATTTGTCTGAGAAGTAATGTGTCTTAGAAGATTATTTGTTTGTATTATTTCAATGAAATTAGAATAATACCTGTCTATGGGACTGCGTTAAATGTAAAACTTGTTTTTTTCAATCAGATAAAACCGTAAAATGATAAAATATATTTAGTGGCAGATTTTTATTAATAACCTTCTGTCCTTTTAAACATACCAGTAAACAATTTTATAACGGTTCTGTTTATTTGACGAAGCAAAAAAAAGCTTTATTGATGAAAGAGGTATGAAAGAGGTTTTTCCTAATTGACACATGTTTTCATCACCAGGACCCCTCTGCTGGAGTGGAGGATGACCTGGACAACGACGCCAAGGATACCACGGCCGGACCATCAACAGGAGGTATTTGTCTGTGAAGTAATGTCTTGGAATAATTTTATTTTTTCATAGTTAAAAAAATAATTTTTTAATACAAATGGGACTGAGTTCAATGTAAGTTTTGTTTTTCAATTCAAGTAAAACAGGAAAATTATAAAATGTATTTACAGATTTTTATAAACGACCTTTTGTTCTTTTAAACCAACTGTAAACAATTTTAATGCAACTCTTATCTGATGAAACAAAAAATTAACTTGATTGATGAAAGAGGATATTCCTAATTGACACATGTCTTCATCACCAGGACCCCTCTGCTGGAGCGGAGGATGACCTGGACAACGACGCCTTGGATACCACGGCCGGACCATCAACAGGAGGTATTTCAATATTGTCTGTGAAGTAATGTCTTGGAATAATTTTGTTTTTTCATTAGCACGAAAAAATGTTTTTAATACAAATGGGACTGAGTTCAATGTAAGTTTGGTTTTTTAATTCAGATGAAAATGGAAAATGATAAAATGTTTTTAAAGACAGATTTTTAAAAATGACCTTCTGTCCTTTTAAACCAACCATAAACAATTTTACATGGGGCTCTCGTGGCCTAGAGGTTAAGGTGTTGGCCTCTCATTCAAAGGTCCCGGGTTCGAATCCGGGTAGCGACTGAAAAATTTTCTTCTCTAAAATTGCCTCCTTTCACCTCCTTTCACCTCCTTTCCTGCTCTCTAGCAATATCCTGTCGTCTGCTTTCGTCTCCTCTTTCTGCCCCCACCTGCCTCACCTCCCTTGCCCCCTCCTCTGGGCTCCTGACTCTTTCTGCAGCCTTTCTACTGCTACTCCTTGACTCCTTCTTACAGCTGTCTTTCTACCACACCCCTGATCTTCTGGTAGGAAAGATCTACACCTAGCCTTCTCGGACAAGGGCGAAAAATCTCGGAGGGCCCGTGTGCAAGTTGCGCATGTTAAAGATCCCTTGGCGGTCTAAAATCGATAAGAGTAGGCTTCGGCCGC
>NW_004800241.1:2489-4902 GCF_000002075.1 Aplysia californica | reverse complement strand
ATGAGGGAGGGGGGGTGTGACAGAGGGTAGAGAAAGATGCCGCTCGCTGTCATGACAAGTTCCCCCTGCTGAGCTCAATCTCATAAAGGTTTTGTTTTTTCTTGTTCTTCTCCTGGGCCCACACTGGTCTTGTTGTCCCGAGCCGTGATGGGGCGGCCGCTTTGGGTACGCTAGCCCGTGACCAGAAACATGTTCGTGGTCAGGCCTCAGAGTTTACGATGACTTCTCGGGCCTCTCAAAGAAGCAACACCGTCACTCTTCTTTCACTCCTCTCCTTTATACTTCCCCTCTCGATGATTCCCAAAGCGCTGTGCTGTGTGTATCAATGTCTCTCGTGATTTCTCAAGTCTTTCTCTCTCTTTCTTTCTTTACCACCGTCCGCTCCCCCCCCCCTTTTCCGCAACAAAAAATCACTCTCCTTTACCTTTCCCCTCAATCTTTTCTTCAGCACAAGCGAAATCTCAACACCGTCTTATTTTACCTCTCCTCCTCAGCCCTCTCCTCACTCCGCCACCAGCTCCCCTCCGCCCCTGTGCAAACACACGCACACACACACACACACACGGCACACGGACTTTTAAATTTGAGGAACCCTCCGCTCCGCTCCCTCCCCTTCTCTCACTCCCTCCCCTCCCCTCCACGTCTCTCTCTCTCTCCCTCCCCATTCACACAGTCTGTACTCTACCGACACCACACCTTCCCTCCTCCTCGTCCCCTTCCACCTTCTCTCTTCCGTGGCTCATTAGATTTTCCCCCTTCTACTTTTCCCAAGTACATCACTAACGGTAAAGTTTGGAGTCTAGCCCCGCCCTCTGACCTCTGGCTGTCCAATCGGCGGCCCACGAATTTTTAGCTCTCCTCGCTGGCAGGTTGCTGAGGTCACGCAGCAGCAGCGAGGCGACGAACTGGTGCGTTTGTGTGTGTGTCTGCTCCTGTGATGCCGAAAACGCTCCCCCATTGATGGCGACTTTACACCACTTTCTTTTTCTCCAATGTGCTCGCTGATGCGCAGGGAGATACTGCGTGTGTTACCGAAACATTTGTTTATGTGTGTTGTGTTTTGCACCTGCATTTCTAACTGTATTTCAAGTTGAGAATGGCTGTTTAATTCGAAGGAACTGGCTTTTGGAATATCGATTTTAGAAGAAAGAGATCGTCCGTAAAAATTTTCCCACAGGGCCTTCGAGCCATCACTGTGTCATTTCATTGAACGTTTTCGTGACCTACTTTCAGTTTAAAGGGATTCGTACCACATCTGGCGTCTTCAGTTGACAGTCGACTTTATTCACGGGACATTGTTGATTACAATAACTGGACATCTGGTGAGACAATTGGAACGGTAAGAGATTGCGTGTTTAGTGTGTTGTTACATAATCTAATCTACGTGTTGCGTTGTGTTTTAGTCTTGTGTAGATCTAGTCTCCTTAGCACTAGCGTTGTTGCACTTGTTGCCTGCAGAGCTTAGCCTAAGGTCGCCTTGGTACCAGCCAATGCAGATATTGATTTTCTTTTCTTTTCCTTAGTTCTTCCAGGACAGATTACCAGTGGAGGAGACGGGGGGGAGGGGGGGGGTCGTATAATGATAGATCTATCTGTTGTGTGGAATGTGCAGACTGCAGCCATCGTTTTGTCTTTGCTGAGAGCGTCTTTATTGATTCCTGAGCTCTCTGGTATCTAGAATCTATGTCGTCTCAGTCTCCAGGCTTCACAAGGAATGCCTAGATCTACCTTATTTATCAATGCATTATGCATAATATGACATATCGATAGATCTATCTATTTAATTGTGTGTGTGTGTGTGTGTGTGTGTGTGTGTGTGTGTGTGTGTGTGTGTGTGTGTGTGTGTGTGTGCAGTGGTCCCCGACGTTAGAGTGTCACAATAAATGTAACGCGTTGTTGGTATTCACTTGTTGCTGGTGTCTATTGTTGCAGCAACCTGTTGGCCATAATGATGATGTGTGCTTTGTACAGGGTACCAGTCCCCACTAGATAATGATGATGTGTGCTTTGTACAGGGTACCAGTCCCCACTAGATAATGATGATGTGTGCTTTGTACAGGGTACCAGTCCCCACTAGATAATGATGATGTGTGCTTTGTACAGGGTATCATTCCTGTCATGGGGCTGCTCAAAGTTGAAAAATGGAAATGAAACGACACTCACCCCCCTCCCCTCCTCCTCTCCCCCTTCTCCCCCCCTCCTCCCCTCTCAAACGTACGTATATAATGACAGTTGAACCTGCGCTGTTTATATCTAAATCTATTTGATTAGACTATTGCCTCATCAGTTGAGTAGCTGTGCTAGAATGTTGTTGAAAGTAAAGTGTTTGTTGTTAGCCTAGGTAGCCTACTGTAAGCTGGTCTAACATCTTCTCACCTCTTGTTGCATCTTTCTTCTAAGCCTGTCTTGCCCC
>NW_004800241.1:0-1123 GCF_000002075.1 Aplysia californica | reverse complement strand
AGGAGAAGAGAGAGAGAGAGAGGAAAAGAGAGAGACAGAGAGAGAGACAGACAGAGAGAGAGAGAGAGAGACAGGGAGAGAGACAGGGAGAGAGAGAGACAGAGAGAGAGAGAGAGAGACAGAGAGAGAGAGACAAACATTTACATCGGTGTACAAAGAAGGTAATTGTTTACGTGAACTAAACAATGGCAAGGTTTGATGTGGGCATGGGGAACGAGAGAAAGGATCAGAAAGGTGATAAATAGACACACACACATACACACACACGTACACAATCACACATACATGCACACACACGAACATACTCACACACACGTACACACTCACACACACGTACACACTCACACATACGTACACACTCACACACACATACACACACATACACACTCACACACACGTACACACTCACACATGCATTCACACATACGTACACACTCACACATACGTGCACACACACGTACACACTCACACATACATGCACACACACGTACATACTTACACATACATGCACACACACACATGCACACACACGTATACACTCACACACACGTACACACACACGTACATACTCACACATACATGCACACACACGTACATACTCAACTCACACATTCATGCACACACACGTACATACTCACACATACGTGCACACACACGTACACACTCACACATACATGCACACACACGTACACACTCACACATACATGCACACACACGTACACACTCACACATACATGCACACACACGTACACACTCACACATGCATTCACACATACGTACACACTCACACATACGTGCACACACACGTACACACTCACACATACATGCACACACACGTACATACTCACACATACGTGCACCCACACGTGCACCCACACGTACATACTCGCACACACGTACACACTCACACATACGTGCACACACACACGTACATACTTACACATACATGCACACACACACATGCACACACACGTATACACTCACACACACGTACACACACACGTACATACTCACACATACATGCACACACACGTACATACTCAACTCACACATTCATGCACACACACGTACATACTCACACATACGTGCACACACACGTACACACTCACACATACGTACACAC
>NW_004800240.1:3727-4406 GCF_000002075.1 Aplysia californica | reverse complement strand
CTGCATCAGGTCATATAATTATATGAGCGCGCGAGACACAAGTTGGTTGTTTTCACGTTAGACCATGGCACGGCTTGGTGGCACTTTGCAAGTCGGAATGATAAAGTACATGTACCTAAAAATGCACAGCAATAAATTAATCTTAAGAATAACAAATAACATTACAAATTACAGGTTTAATATGGCAATATTCACAGTTTGCGGTGAAGAGCAATGGTCTTTTTAAAAATCGAACATTTTCTTTTGGCATCAACGATGGAGAATAATATATCTTTTAAAATTTGAACATTTCAAATTAATATTTCCTTCGGGTTTCTTCAAAGTCCGGACATTCCAGCAGGTTGCGCCTGATCGTAAAGTCGATATCGCATCTGACACGAAATGTTTTTTCGCTTCCTTCCAGGAAGTTTGTTAGCGTTCACGTCTTCACTTAATGTTTCTGCACACGACAAGTTTGCCTCAGCGGGGGAATATTTCTTCTCCTCACAAAAAAACTTTCAATAACAATGTTGTTTGTAATGGCCATGGCTGGTCACTGGCCGTACTGCTGTACGCGGTACCACAGGTGTGAAAATGGTATACATATTTATATATGTTTAACACCCATATCAACACTGTTAGGTTATATAAGACAGGCGGGACCTCCGAGTCTAACGTCTATCTCCGAAAGGACGGAGTC
>NW_004800240.1:2591-3627 GCF_000002075.1 Aplysia californica | reverse complement strand
ATGGTCACCAGCCTCATCCGCTGACAACACCTGGTGCACAGAGCGACCAGCATCACGGCACCACCACCGCTCCCGTGTAGTTCCTCACAGCAGCACAGCTTGCCGGGCGCAGACATAATTGCGGTGGCGGTCGCGGTGGTCAGAGTGGACGGAGACATCTGCTCTTCATTCAGCATAACCCGACGGGAGTCCAACCAACCAAGCAACCAACCAACCAGTCAGAGTCCAAAGAATGTTTCCGTTTCTGGTTTAGGTTGCAACGAGTGGGCGAAGACATCAGCTCTTCATTCAGCACAACCCGGCGGGAGACCAACCAACCAACCAACCAGTCAGAGTCCAAAGAATGTTTCCGTTTCTGATTCAGGTTCCAACGAGTGGGCGGAGACATCAACTCTTCAGCACAACCCGGCGGGAGACAAACCAACCAACCAACCAGTCAGAGTCCAAAGAACGTTTCCGTTTCCGTAATTCCGTTTGCAACAAGCTGTTTTACGGCGCTCGTAACTGACGGCATCAGGTCATATTATATTATGAGCACGCGAGACACAAGGTGGTTGTTTTCACGTTAGTTCACAAGTTGCTTGGCACGGCTTGATTGCACTTTGCAAGTCGGAAAAGTTAATTACTCGTACATGTATTAGTTTTAGTAAAATTTTTACGACACTTGCTACACAATAAGGTCATATTAGTACCGACGATTAGAGGTGTCAGAAGAGAGTAACAAACACAAAAAAGGGAGGAGATATAAAGACGAAAGATGTTTGATAGCTTGCCGGGCGCGGACATGATGGTGATGGTGGAGGTGGTGGTCAGAGCGGAGGGAGACACCAGCTCTTCATTCAGCACAACCCGGCGGGAGACCAACCAACTAACCAACCAGTCAGAGTCCAAAGAATGTTTCCGTTTCCGTTTGCAACAAGCTGTTTTAAGGTGCTCGTAACTAACTGCATCAGGTCATATAATTATATGAGCGCGCGAGACACAAGTTGGTTGTTTTCACGTTAGACCATGGCACGGCTTGGTGGCACTTTGCAAG
>NW_004800240.1:0-851 GCF_000002075.1 Aplysia californica | reverse complement strand
TACGCGAGTATGTCACACGCACAATGACAAAGTCTCACGACACAACACACCACTATACTTACTACTACTACCACCACCACTGCGCTGTCTCCCCGTGAGAACGACACATCATGCACGTCCGTCCTCCAAAGACAAGACGAGAGGAGACACTGGGCGGTTGTGCTGGACGGCTAGGTTCCCGATTTTTGAGAAAGCTAAGAATCGTAGGAGTCGACCCCCGAAACGAGTTACTTACTTTCTAATGACGTGATTTCTTCCGGTGGTTACCTAATTGGCTCCGAACATCTTCAGGATTTAGGATAACCTTGATTTCGGAACACTGCGATGCATCAACTTTTACTTTTCAAACGTAAATTCTAAAAAAAAGATCCTTTGGTTTTCATAAAAAGGAGTCGATACTTTTCTTCGGTAGCATTAGACGTGGGAATCGGTTCCGGAATCGATTCTCCGCTCAGCTCTACTGGGCGGCCAGCACTACTGCTTTAGTTTTAGTTTGAGTTGTAGTAAGAGTTCTACGGCACTTGCAACACAATAAGGTTATATACGTGCCGAAGATTAGAGGTGTTACAAGAGAGTAACAAACACAAAATAGAATGAGGGGAGATAAAGACGATAGATGTTTGATAGCAAAGAAGGAGCAAACCACACCAGAGCACCCGCCAACCACCCACTTTAGTAAGAGTTCTACGGCACTTGCAAAGCAATAAGGTCATATACGTGCCGAAGATTAAAAGTGTTACAAGAGAGTAACAAACACAAAAAAGAAAGGGGGAGGGGAGATAAAGACGACAGACGTTTGGTAGGAAAGAAGGAGCAAACCACACCAGAGCACCCGCCAACCACCCACCCAC
>NW_004800239.1:1601-4276 GCF_000002075.1 Aplysia californica | reverse complement strand
TTATTATTATTATTATTATTATTGTTGTTGTTGTTATCATCATAATCAATATAATGTTTGTTTTTTTATTGCTATTTTACCATTTTTAGCGTTATCACTATCATAATTATTTTCCTTTTCATTGTCATTATCATTATTGAATATTGAAATAGTTACTGTCACATTAGCTATTGGAATTGTCAATAATAATTATAATAAGCTTAGTGTAAGAACAATTAACTAGTTCATACAGTATTACAATGATGAATAGATTTAGATGTTTGCAAAGTATTGCCAGCTGCTCTGCTGCTGATAATGTGCATATCTTTAGAATAATGAATGCATAATTTATTAAATGTATGTTTTAGAAAGGTAAATACATTTCAATGCTCACGAGGTCTTGCCAGCTACTTTTCAGCTTCGAAAAAGGTAAACGGCAATACATACTGAACTTGCTTTAATGGTAAAAACATAATATTCTTGGAAAAGGAAGAGTCACAAACCAGTGTAACATAATATTAATGTTTCTGTTGTTCTAGATCTAGATCAACATCTGTATTCTCTAAATACTTCTATATATGGGATTTTTCGTTCTTTTTGCCCGCTCACAATTTTGCAATAAACTGCTTTTTTAATGTAACAGTAGCTAGTCGTCTAATTAACTGAAACGAAAAGTGCTTTACTATTTGGCCACTTTAATTTCGCTTTGTTTTTTGTAATTTCTATTTATTTTGATAAGATTTAGTCACACAAGTTTAAAGTTTACACATTGACTTTGAAAGGAATCATGTGCTAGTCATAGAGTACTGAGCAGAGAAAAATAAATAAATGAAAGAAGAGTATTTTCTTTCAATTACAATTTTTAAAAACTAGTTTTACAGAAATAATTTTTTATGGTCTGACTTTTTACAAGTAATGAACGGTTCTCTTGTTTTCAGTATATGACTTTCCACCATAATAATATATTATAGGATATTAATGATAATATATGATATTAATCATAATGTATGATCTGAAAAATTAAAAATTAATTTGTTATGTTTTCCTCGAGCGTTGCCTCATGTTGCCCTAAATATGACTCCGTTCAGTTGAGGCGAGACCTACTTTTGTTCAAACACGACCTAGTTTCCTTTAGCCAGAACGTAGCCCCAGTTTTGCTCAAAGCATAGCTTAGTTCTTCTCAAATGTGGCCCAATTGTGCTCATAAACAACCTATTGTTTCTAAACCACCTTCCTACCACCATCGCCTGTAGTCCCCATGATGAATACACTGCAGCAGTTCGCGTCTGTCCTTGCGATGGGGGGGTCAAGGCCGTTTGTCCAGCCAAAGCCACGCCTACCCCCGCCTCCTGTACCCGGAAGTAAGTTGTGGACGTTGATGGCGAACCTAGAATGTCTTAAGAGCACAGGGCGGAAAAAAGGGGCAGATTCACAGGCTGGAAATCCTGAGGGTGTCAATTTTAAAAGCTTGTGGATTCTTAGTTTCATTTTATGTTTGACTGTATTGGATGGTAGACACATTTCGGAGCTGTTTGACTGGGGGGGGGTGTATTGGTATTGTTAGTTGAATGAGAGGTCAAACAGTACTAGTCAGCCAACGGTTGAACAGAAATGAAGTTTTTAGTCTACAAACTCTTAAGATTGATATCCTCGGGATATCCAGTTTGTGACTCTGCCCCTTCCCCCTGGTTTCTTCCCCTGTTTAAATGGTTTCTTCCCCTGTTTAAATACAACTGTAGAATAAGAATAGATTTTACGAATTAATTGATTAAAATAAATTACACCTTATCGAATCCCCGTACGGATATCTGGGATATTCGTAACATAAAAGGTAATATGCTGATACATTTTAAAACAGGAAGTTTTCGGTTATAATGCAAATTAATTACGTAGTGGACATAAGGATTTAACTTTTGAATGAGAATTGTATAATTTGCGTAAGGGAATGACGATGCTTTAGACTGAGGGTATTTCTGTAGAAGTTATAATGTCTCCTAAGTATGGTTGCATAACGATGAGAATGTCTACGTAGAAAGTAATGATATACTGGTGCATTATAGAGAGAACGTTTTTAGTTCTGGTGAAAATTAGAACCACACAATGTTATAATATTCTTATGTTTTTACTCTTGAATAAGAATATTTGCATAAGAAAAGGACGGTGCTTTAGCATGAGAAGATTTACAGTCGACTTATAATATCTGCTGGAGAGTTTTATATTAAAAAGGAAATATTTATGCTTAGCTTTGAATGTTTGTTGAATATGTTTTTATGTATAGTATTATAATGGGAACATTTATGTAGAACTTACAATGTCTGCTGAACACGTTTGTAATAATAGGATAAGAAAAATATTTACAAAGAACTTTGAATGTCTGCTGGATATGTTTTCTCGTAAGATTGATATTTACAGAAAGAATGTAATCGCATTCCTGTATGAGAATATTTTACACTGGTACTTAAGACTGAAAATGTACTCATAATACACCAATGCGGAAGATCCTTCCGAAGTAGTTACAATGATACAAGAAAAACATGATACATTACAAAAATGTGGGCATTAACTTTGGTAATACGTAATAAGCGACAAAAATAATTTGTTCATCATCCTTGGTAATAAGCGACAAAAATAATTTGTTCATCATCCTTGGTAATAAGCGACAAAAATAATTTGTTCATCATCCTTGGTAATAAGCG
>NW_004800238.1:3088-4282 GCF_000002075.1 Aplysia californica | reverse complement strand
AGACAGACCGAGGGAGAACAAAACATTAAAAAAGACAACAAAGAAAAAAGAATGCATTCAGAAGCTATTACCGCCCTAATGGATTTTCCCTCTGATCAATACAACAAATATGTGCGGCGAAACTCGGCCTTCGATCGCCGCTTCTATTTAACTAAACTGATTGAAGGGGAGGTAGAGGCAGAGAGTTAAATGAACTTGACTCTTTTCGTTTCGTTTGAGTAATCACTGCTTTTAATATAGGAGTATTTTACTTCTATTCTTTTTTCTCTGGGGCTTTTTTTTTCATAGATGGTTTTACAACTCAGCCGACACCGTTAAGATAATTTTTAAAAATGAGGGCTTTGACCTTGCCTGTCATTGTCAATACCAGCAGAGAGGTTTTAATTTTCGTAAGAATTCTTCGGCATTTGCAACACAAATAGTTCACACGAGTGCCGAAGATATTACAAAAGATTAAATATAATATTGTTTAAAACAAAAAGAAGGAGAAGACATGAGGACGATAGGAGCTTACCACATCAGAGCAAGCGCCAACTACCCATGGGCTGAGAGGGCTACGACATCTCAGCAGATAGACCTTGTTATATAATGATATCGACGCGTCTCCCTTTACTCAAATCGGTCATTGTCCCATTTCTATGACGTACAGCAAAGTCTACTTCACAAAATTGTATCACGACGCAGTAGAATCAGGTGCTCGTCAATTTTTGGCCATATGAAGTCATTAGTGTCATCTCAATGCTTATTCATTAGTCTATCTTTAGATGAAAAAAAGAAATCCATACCGAGGTTAGAAATCGGGGTATCTGCCATTGAAGCAGGTGGGGGTTGTATTGTTTCAGATGAACAATTAGCGAGAAAATGGTCGCTTAAGTTCGGTACCTTCTATAGCTTGAAAGTCCTTGGAAACTGAAAATGTCCGTGAATCCAAACACAAATGTTTTCAAAAGGACATAAAAGATGTTGAGCCAAAAAACAAAAGACAAAAACTCGATAGAAATTGCCAACCCGGCATAAAAATGCGGTATCTTCAATTGTATTATTTTGACGAGCTGCTGATGATACCACCAGTGTGCCGCCCAGTTGTTATCTAGCCTGACGATACGTCATGTACATAATAAGTAACATTGCACGACTACAAAGCTCTGCCCCAGTAGACGATACACTTTGATCTTGGTGGGGTTTGTTTGGCGG
>NW_004800238.1:0-1368 GCF_000002075.1 Aplysia californica | reverse complement strand
ACACACACAGAGAGAAAGAGAGAGAAAGAGAGAGAGAGAGAGAGTGAGAGAGAGAAAGAGACAGAGACAGGGAGAGGGAGGGAGAGAGAGAGAGAGAGAGAGAGAGAGAAAGAGACAGACAGACAGAGAGAGACAGAGAGAGAGAAACGACACTCCCCACAAATACCCCAGTTCATCTCCTGTACTGTAGTCTATTGTCATATAACAGCTCTGACCCCATCTACATGACCTATACATGACAACAAAGGTAGTTTTGCACAATAGTCACTAACCGAGGAACTGGTCATAAAAAACCACGGTACGGTAACCAGTCCGTTACACCCTCACATTGTCTCTCCCGTTCCATCTGTCACATGATATCCATATATTGTATTATATACAGTTAGATCGTTCTGAATCACGGATAATATTATGTGACGGCCTTACCCTGTGACACCCTTAGCCACCCGCCTACACTCTCAAGTACAACAACAAAAATATCCGTGTACATTTGTTGTAAACGTAAACCAAATTTCCTGACAGGTGATCATAAACTAATGAATAGTTTGCTTGAGTAATAGTTTTAGGGCACTGGCATTACAACATACATCATGTCGGTCATATAAGTATAAGCGCCGAATATTAAAGGTATTACTAAATTATAGTACGGTACAAAAACATTTAAAAAAGAAACAAAACAAAACAAAAAACAAAACAACCCCCCCCAAAAAAAAAAAAAAAAAACAAAGAACCCAAAAGGATGAGAGGGGCGGGGGAGGAAAGAACCCACACCAGATCACCCACCAACCACCCGCCCTGGCTCTCTGATAAAACAATAGAAATGTTCGTGTAATTGTCAAATAATTTTCAGAAAGGCACCATAAACTTGAGAATATTTTGAGTAAAAGTTACAGGACACTAGCAACACAAATAGGTCATATATATATAGCGCCGCAGATGATTCGAGGTGTCACTAGCCTACTAGAGAGGCGCACAGTGCCCACAAAGAAAATATGGAGCAGAGACAAGGACGGTTCATGTATTATATCGTGTTAGATTGGAAATTTTTAGTTTTAGTAAGTGTTTAACATCACTTGCAACACAATAAGGTCATATAAGTGCCGAAGATTAGACGTGTTACAAGAGAGTAACAAACGCAAAAAAGAAAGAGGGGAGATAAAGACGATAGATGTTTGATAGGAAAGAAGAACAAGTAAACCACACCAGAGCACCCGCCAACCACTCACTTGATTGGAAAGAAGTAGAATAACACACCCGAGAATAACATAACAAAAATAAAAGAGGAGAAAAATACATGTAATAATGTTTCGTGCGTCCCGCGCGCCCATAGAGTCTGTATACGCAGTTACCGGCGTCGTAAAAAACACA
>NW_004800237.1:0-1879 GCF_000002075.1 Aplysia californica | reverse complement strand
ATTATATAGGGGGAAAAAACCAGAACTGCTGTGCATAATAATAAAACATCCCGAGTAGATAGTCCAAATATTTTAGGAGGGGGTGGGGTGTATACGCTTGTTCAATATAATCTTCTAGGGGTATAGAAGCGTGTGTACTATGACGTTTTAGGAATATAAATTAAAGCTTGTATTGTACAACGGTACTATACGTGGTCAGGATCGAGGGTGAATGAAGTGGGTGGTAGGCGAGTGCTTTGATGTGGTTTCCTCCTTCTTTCCAATCAAACATCTATCGTCCTCATCTCACCTTTTTTATGTTCGTTACTCTCTTGTAACACCTCTAATCTTCGGCACTTATATGACCTTATTGTGTTGCAAGTGTCGTAAAACTTTTACTCAAAATAAACTAAAAAAACAAGAGTGTGAAAAGTTCACCGAAAACATGAGTTCGTCGAGAACGTGAGACCCCGTTAGGCAATCAAGCATTACGTCAAAAGCAAACAACTTCGGAACAATTTTGCTTACGTACATTTTGATATTGTTTTTTTTTTTTTTTTTCTAAAACAATGTTCCACATGAGCAAGGACGAGAAAAAGTCCCATTTGTAGAGTGTCCCGCCCTCCACTTGGCACAGCTCCCAAGGTCGCCAGCCGGCGCCGCGAGGCAAAAATGTACCACACGTAGATCTATCTTTTGTCAGGATTTCTATTCACGCCAATTCACTATTCCTAAATCAAATAGGCCACGCCGACACAGGCTGCAACAAAACTATCGCCGCAGCGACGTGGAGACGATATATTTTGTACTTTTATCTCACACGTTTTTGCTTGTTTTACTTAGGTTTTACGGCGCTCGCAACTGCATAAGGTCATAATATTATGAGCGCCAAGAGGTGGATGTCAACAGAGAAGTCCAAATTGGGAAATCAGGCTTACTCCTTTTTAGTTTTAGTAGAGGTTTTACGCACGGCGTTCGCAACTTCATAAGGTCATATGAGCGCCAGAAGATTAGAGGTGTTACAAGAGAGTAACAAACATAAAAAAAGAAAAAGGGGAGATAAGGACGACAGATGTTTCATAAGAAAGAAGAAGCAAACCACACCAGAGCACCTGCAAACGACCCACAGACTTACTCTGCTCACCTATCTAGCCCTAACAGCACAAAGTCTGCTTCGACTATCAAGGCACCTCGGAAATAGCAGTTCACAAGAGAGTGATAAACATACAAAAGAAGTAGAGGAAAATGACGAAAGTAAGGATGAGGGGGGAAAAGCAGCAGTTCCCCCTAAATAGTTTCGGCACAGTATTAGCATGGCATTGATTAATCAGCTATTTTTCGATTCTACTATTCTACTATGATAAGAACATGCTAATGTCCCCCCTTTGGGAATGGCCTAAAGACACTTCAGTCAGTGGTGGGGGGGGGGGGGGGGTAAACAAATTATTCTAAGTAGACGTTCTGGAAATGATAGTTTTTTCAAATGTATATTCCATCTTTTTTAATTTTAATTTTTTTAAACCGTAGATGTTTTCACGTCTAATAGACACAATTTAGATCATTTAGGAGGCGAGCCTGGGCTAAGAACTGAGAACTGAGAGGGCTACGATATCCCAGCTGAAAAACCGGGATGCTCGACAAAAAAAATTCTCCCCACTCGGGAATCGAACCCGGGTCTCCTGCATGCTTAACCGCTACACCGCAGAAGCCAGTGAGAAACGATAGAACGACGTAATAAAACATATTTCACATAGATGTCTCACATACAGTTTGCTTGTTTGAGTGAGGACAGGCCCATCGACCAAATGTGAGGCAGCGTGGTGGAATCAGGCTCTCGTCAATTTTTGGGCATGTAGAGTTATTGGTATCATCTTAAAGCTTGTTCACTTGTCTTTATTTG
>NW_004800236.1:2263-4286 GCF_000002075.1 Aplysia californica | reverse complement strand
CCCCACACAAGGAAAAAAACAACATTCCCAACTCCTGACTGTATATTTGTCCCAACAGTTTTTTGCTGGCTTTGTCTTCTGCATCCCCTACCTTGCCACCCAAGACTTTTCTTCTCTTCCTCCTCTAGTAAAAAAAAATAAACATAGAAAAGGAAACTTTCATGAAGATGGTCCATTTTGTAATTGTATTTCTTTTCTTGCCAGCAAAGTTCACAGCAAACATATTTACGTGCAAAAGCTTCCCTGGCTGGATCTGCAATGACGTCATACGTGCCAGGATTGTGGGTTTGACCTTGACCTCCTGGTGCTGCTCTTGACACCGGTGACGTCACCAGTACGTTGTTGTAACGTCCCCCGTCACCGTCTGTCTGTGTGGCGTCAGGGGTAATGATTTCCGCCATGGTTCTTCCAATCAGGACCGGGGTGTGGATGTCCTGTGACGACATCTGGACCGAATCCACGTCCACGTACGGACTTTCTTCTTGATGGCCTGTGGATGGAGAAGGGGAAACACAGCATGAGAGTGTGACTACAGGACATATGTGAGGCAGCGTGGTGGAATCAGGCTCTCGTCAATTTTTGGACATGTAGAGTTATTGATATCATCTTAAAGATTGTTCACTTGTCTTTATTTGGATGCAAAAAATATCCATTTATCTTGAAGACAAGTCGAGATATTTGCAAAGAAGGAGGTGGGGGTCACTTGTTTTCAGAGGTTAAATTGCTGAGAAAATGGTCGCCAAAGATTAATTATTTTCTTAGCTTAAGAGTCTGGGGTAACTGAAGATTTACATTTTTTATGCCTTTAATCAACGCTTTTCAGAAACATCCACTCAGAAATGAGTTCTTTAATGGGCATGGACGGTGTTGAGCCAAAAAACAAAAATTTGATAAAAATTCACAAACCTGCGGAAAAATGCAAGTTTCTTCACTTTAATTATTTTGGCGAGAGCCTGATTCCACCACGCTGCCTCACATATTGGCGCAAAGATCTTAGAATGATGCATGTTCTCCTTTCATAGTATTCTGACCACAAACGATCTTTTTGTCCCCCTCAGCCCGTGTACATGCACATTCATTCTCCCAACCCCAAGAATGTACAGAATGTTCTTTACGGCAGATTTTATGTCTGTATCTCTCAGTACCAACAACTACAACAACGGTCATATCCACAAAATCCCCTTTAACTTTATACGGGGTGCCCACTACGGCTGGGATCGGCCGATCGAGACGATCGCCCGACTCGATCGCCTAAAAAAAAGTGTTTGTTTTCAGTTTCAGGCGCTCTAGTCGGGGCGATCGGCCAGATCCAGCCGTAGTGGGCACCCTGTATTACCCACTACAACATTAACAATAATCACAACACCCATAACAACAACGATAACAACAACCACAAGAACAATAACTATAGCAAGAACAACAACCACAGCAGCATCAAAAGTCACCGAGATATTATCATTTACCAAATAACCTCCCCCCCCCCCACCTCCTACCTGCACTAGTGCTGGCCTCAGTGTGGTTCCCCGTGGCCCGCCTCGTGTCATCTTGTTGGTTCGGGTACGCCGTATCGCTGAGATGTAGGTCAGAGAACTCATAAGGGGGACCGTCTGAGTCTGGCTCTGGGATAAACAGAATCATTAATTGGCTGGTTTTGATCAAGTAAAATACCATTCAAAGACTAACATCGGGACTGTCATAATGTAAGGTTAACTGATGGGCTCAACTCAAGGCTTTGGACTAGAAATCAGTGGATGATTGGCGGGTGCTCTGCTGTTGTTGGCTTTCTGTCCTATTAAACATAATATTGTCTTTATCCCTCCTCCTTTTTTGTGTTTGTTACTCTCTTGTAACATCCCCAATTGTCGGCACTTACATGGCCTAATTGTGTTGCATGTGACGTAAAACCCGTATAAAAATAAATCAAAATTGAAAAGGATAATTCTATTTCAGGACAGACAAGATAAGTAACAAGAATGTGAGTTCGCTTTACCTGTTAGATGGTTATCGGGTGCGGAAGGGGGAG
>NW_004800236.1:0-1035 GCF_000002075.1 Aplysia californica | reverse complement strand
TAATAATAATAATATGGTACTCAATACTTACTTGGAGCATTTACTAGCATACGTGTTTAGCCACCCTGTGACAGCAATGAAAACAGTAGATTTTAAAACACAAATAGATGTCAGTAAGACAAGACAGAAAGTTATGTTGCATTTTCTGTACCTGACAATGGAAATAAAATATTGACTCATTTCAGAGAAATGAAAGAGTGTCAAAAACTTTCTCAACGATACTTCTTGTGAAGGAATTTCTTCTTTCTTTTTCTCTTAAAGTCCTCATGTCTTCACCCATATAACATTTTTTGGTCTCATTAAAATAGTCTCAACGAAAAAAAAGCCCTCAGTCTTCCAATAAATTATGTCCAATCATGGGAAAAATTATAGACAGTGGACTGAACAAAGTGTAGAAAAACATAATCTAAACACTTTCCCTTTGATGTTCATTGCATTCTACACAAACATCTTTGAAAGTGACATTCATGTTCCTTTGTGATTCTTTCACTGCAAAGACAACGTTGTATAAAATAAATAAGCATGCATTTTTTTGGAGACTTACACGTCCTTTTTCACTACAGAAACCCTGAAATAAATACTGTTTTAAAGATGGAAGTGGATATTTATATGGCAGGCCGTCGAAAAATCGGAAGTGATAATTCCACGGCACATAAATTTATTTTGTGCAAGCAAAATGGAGAGAAGACGGGATCGGGTCGGGTCGGGTAGGTATGATCATCCGACTCGTCGCCTGGAAAACAAACACAATTCTTGCATTGATACACTTCAAGCAGAGCCTGTGCCGTCGAAATATCAATTCCGATCTTTAGGCTCAAGACGGCATACCGTGGATCTATAGGTACATGTATCACTTCCGATGTTCAGGCAGCATGCCGTGGAAATATCAACTACGATTTTCAGACGGCATGCCGTCGAAATATCGCTATCCTTTAAAGATTGCATATTCATTACTGTTATTTTTGGTTTTGTTTTAGTAAGAGTTTTACGGTACTTACAACACAATAAGGTCATATAAGTGACGAAGATTAGAGG
>NW_004800235.1:0-4244 GCF_000002075.1 Aplysia californica | reverse complement strand
TTATTTCATGTTATTTTATTTTATTTTATTTTATTTTATTTTATTTTAAGTGGTTAGATTCGATTTGATTGGTTCTATTTTACTTTATTTTGTAGGATTTGACTTTATTTTATTTTACTTTTTATTCTGTGATTTTTTAAAATATAATTTTTTAAAGTTGATTTTATTTTATGTGATTCAATTTTATGCGATTATATTCTGTTTTATTTTATCTTATTATATTTTATTCTAGGTGATTTTATTTTATTTAATGCGATTTTATTTTATTATATATTGTGTGGTTTTATTAGAAAATTGTATTAATTGTTTTCCTGTCAATATTATTATTATTAAAATTTACTATTGTTATTATTAATATCATTATTATTCCTCTTATTTATTATCATTATTAGTAGTAGCAGTATAATTCTTCTTCTTCTTCTTACTTATTTTTTCTTTTATCATTATCATTGTTCCTCTTCAGAACCAATGGGTATGTGTGTGCCCCCGGACCTGACAGTGGGGGCCAAGGCTGTGTGTGCCGACGGCTACTGGTGTAACCAGGGACAGTGTCGCCCCCTGCTGGGATAGATCTACTACAGTTTGTGAGTGTGTGTGTGTGTGTGTGTGTGTGTGTGTGTGTGTGTGTGTGTGTGTGGTCTAGTCTAACTTCTGTGATAGAATGTCTAGCAGCTGTGTCGATGCAGGGCCTACTATTTGTACCTCAGTGAACAAGTTTGGGTTTTGTTCCTTTTAGTTGAGAGTTTTAATCCGTGGTAGGAGTTGCTTGTTAAATCTACGTCTAAATACATGTTGAAAAAAGAAAGAAAATAATATATATATATCATCTGAAAATTGACACTTAGGTTAGATTTGCAGATTTCCAATTGGTGCCGTTTTCTTAAAGTTTAACTTGTCTTTTATTATTTCAAACTCAAACTAATAAATATCTAAATTGTTCTAATTCCACCTTTGAATTTACGACCAATCTATCCCCACAGGGGGGAAAGCCGTCAAAAGTCACACATGATATCCTCTCTTCCCTCAGACTGGCAGAGAGGCCTCCACAGAGGAACGGCTCAACTGTGGACTCCACCAAACAGTTTCTGATGTTTCCCCATCGCTGAGCACCGCACACTACTGAGGAAGAACTGCCGCTGTCATCTTGATACTTCATCAATGTATATTTAAACTTCTCAGTCTAAGATTCCAGCATACGTACCCTATCCAAATGGCGTATTATTTATGGCAGTCTTACAACATTATACTAGCTGGGCCCCCTTTCCATGAAAGGAATGATCGGTGCATTAACATCAACTGAAAGTGCTATATTTACACTCAACTGGAATGGAGCAATAAATCTTGGGAGATGCAAAAAATTAGATGGTCTAGATCTAGAGATTTATACTCTCAAAACAAAATGCGCCTCGCGAAATATCACTTCCGGCACTTCCGTTGTGAAGGACAGCTACGCAGATTTGTTTCGTTTCTCTATGGAATAATCACAAAGGCCAAAGAAGGACTTTCTAATAAATTTTTCCAAATTCAGGAAATGAATAAATAAAAAATTGGGCTCTGTTATGGGGACCAATGTATCATTTTGCAGGTACACATGTACTTGCCAACTTTCAACTCTGTAGCTGTCCAAGTTTTATGGGAAAAGTGACACATGTGTTTTTAAGTTGCCAAATATAGAATAAATATGGGCCATCAGTTTGAATGAAAATAATTCAAATAAATCAATAAAGATCTATTTCAAATATGCGTTTAACTCAATCTGTTGTTGTAAGGGAGGGGGGGGGGGGGGGAGTCCTGAACACCTTTTATATGTGGAGATTTTTCTTTTTTAAAGAAACTGGTTGATCAAAGGCAAATGTGCAGTCTCCACGGCCCCTCAAGCTGTGTGACACTTCGTCATCCAACTTGGGAGACCACAATGTCCTCACTACTTTACCTCTCCACCAGGGACTCCCATCTCTTTCAATCCCTGATACCTGCACTTTTCTTCAAGACAGATGGGTATTTTTTAAATAACAAAAGCAAGAAAAAAGGAACAAGTCTGAACATAATGCATGTCCCAAAAACTCCAAATGCCCCAAACTTGACAAGTGCCCGATTCCACCGCGTCGGTGGCCTGGTGATTACACTCTCAGATTGGCAACGTAAGGTTGAGGGTTCAAATCTCACCAGGATCCTGAACTTGTGTCCTTGGGAAAGGCACTTCACACAATTTCTATCCCTTCCCCCAGGTGGGAATGTGTGGCCAGCTAGAAATAGTGAAAGCTTTGGTCAGTTTGTCGTCGGTAAATGTTCATGTTTTAGCAATCTGAAAACAGACAAAATTACAAAAAACAAAACAAAACCAGTTGAGTTTTTGTAACATTTTTACGTCGCCCGCAACTGCATAAGGGCAAGGGCTTCCTCTGCTCACCTCTCATAAACCAGACACACAAAATAACAACAAAAAGAGACACACAAATTTTAAAAAAACAACCCCCTGAACAGATGCGCACAAATTAACAAAAACTAAAATCAGACACAAAATAACAGAAAACCCCCCGAAATAACAGACAGCAAAAACAGACACACAAAATAACAACAAAACAAGCCAAAAACAGACACACACACAAAAAACCAACCAGACGCACAAAATGCCCAAAAAACCTAAATCAGATACAAAAACAACTTTTAAAAAACCCAAAAATAAAAGGCACAAAATGAAAAAGCAGCAAAAACAGACTGCAAAATAAAAACAAATCAAAAAGAGACGCATAAAATAAAAAAAACCTAAATCAGACCAAAACAAAAACAAAAACAAACAAACAAACAAACAAGACAGACACATCAAATAACCAAAACATCTAAAAGAGACACACAAAATAAACAAACCCCAAAAAGGAAATAACAAAAAACCCAAACAGACACACAATAAAACAAACAAACAAACACACAATAAAACAAACAAACAAACACACAATAAAACAAACAAACAAACACACAATAAAACAAACAAACAAACACACAATATAACAACAACAAAAACCCCACAACAAATACAGACACAGAAAACAACAACAACAACAACAAACACACCCACAAATTTACAAAAAAACAAACAGATACACAAAATTATTTTAAAAAACAGAAAAAAGGACACACACAAAACACCCCCCCCCCCCCCCCAAAAAAAAAATAATCAAACAACAAAAACAAACAAACCCAAACCAACCCAGACATACAAAATATCCACAATCTCCCCAAATCTCCCCCCCCCCAAAAGAGGCACACAAAAAGACACAAAATAACAAAACAGACAAACAAAATAAAATAAAAAACCCAGCAAAAACAGACACACAAAACAACAAACCAAAAACAGACACACAAAATAAACACACACAAAAACAGACACAAAAAGTGAAAAAACACTCAAAATAATAAAAAACAAAACAAAAAGAGACTAAATAAAAAAACAACCAAAAACAGACACAGAAAATAACAAAGCAAAGCAGTGTTTTTATTTATTTTGGTATTTTTCAAATGCAATGATTCAATTCTGACTTACAAAGTCAAGTGCATTAAAAAAAACAAAAAACAAAAACGCACTTGTTTTTTTTTTCTCCAGCAAATTTCGGCCATCCGCAAAAACTGTCATGCACATGTAAGAATCATATTCTACAGACCAGAAGACGTCCTAATCGTTTCCAAACAAAGGACAGACAGAAGGAGATACATGCACAGATAGTCTTGTCTACAACAACTTTGCGACAAGCGGTGAGATGAGATAACGATGATGGGTGGGAGGGGAAAATTACCGTCAAAGCTCATGTCTGCTTGCCACTGACTCCACCCATGGCAGTTGCAAGATTAAAAAACAATAAAATATTTCACTTCAAATATTCCCCCGCCACAAGAATCAAACCCGTGTCTTCTACGTGCGGTGGTTAAGTGTGAGAATCTCGCCCCACCACCCACGCCAGGGACACCAATCTAGGGACTAGGACGGCCACAGAAAACATTGCCAGAATGGCTGTGACAAGAACCAGCAGACCCCACCAAAACAACATCGGGTGTGTGCGTGTGTGTGTGTGTGTGTGTGTGTGTGTGTGTGTGTGTGTGTGTGTGTTCTACCCTTGTTTTCCGATTAAAAGCAAGTTTTGTTTAGGAAGACTCCACCGAATTTCCAAAGTAAGAGGACATCAGTTTCTATAAATAACCTCCCCCCTCTCCAAAGTAAGAGGACATCAGTTTCTATAAATAACCTCCCC
>NW_004800234.1:0-4294 GCF_000002075.1 Aplysia californica | reverse complement strand
GTACGTGGCCCAACCCGCGACCACTTGTCGTATTTTGCTTCTCAGCGGTCTCTGTCAGCAAAATAGGTCATGCAATCCATGTTCAGGGCCGCTTCAGTGTGTCAACTTCCGGTTTATACTGTGATATCGTTAATCATTCCAAAACGTCATTCTCAGATTTCGCATTTTAACATGTTGATACTCTGCCCTTGGCGCGACCGCATGCCCTCAGCCTCAGCGCGACCGCAAACGGAACAGGATGCGACCATGCGCGCACAGATATGACAGGTGCAAGAAAGTTGTTAGTACACCATTTAAGGGTTAGTAAAATCATTTCTTTATCAAATCATGATGAAAACAATTATCTTATTGATAACAGAGGGTACAGAGACAAGTGGTCACGGGTTGGGCCAGCTACTCTAGTTTAGTAACTGAAGAAAACTTCTCTAAGAATGTTTCTGATAAGCCTTTCACTTCGAACTCGACTGCTGCACTAGCAGACGACTGACGTTCTTGGAAAAGGATTGACCAAAAGTGGAACTAGACAAGTCATGTAACTAGATAATAAAACAGATTGCACACGAGCTGCACAGAAGGAAAAATGGGGAACTGGTCGCGCTCAGGGCACAGTCGCGCCAAGGGCAGGTGTCTATAGATCTAGATCTAGATCTAATTGTCTAATAATTTGTTGGCGCAGATTTGCAAATGGAAATTGCTATTCTCACTAGGGGTGAGAATAGAAATACGATCAACCTCTCACCCCGGGTGAGACTTGCCACCGTAGGCTATTCTCACCCGGTTTGAAACAAGACCTGTTTTTCCTAATTTCGGAATACAGCGGAAACCTGATATAACAGGGATGGTGGGAGTAGAGAAAATGTCCTGTTATATCCGATCCCTGTTAAATCAGAAATGCAAAGGAAAGTAGGCATTTGTGGACTAATCCAGCTGTACTTATTCATGGGTAGTTTCCTTAGCCACAAGTACCCACGAACAGGGATTTTGGCACCACTTTTCTCCTTGCCTCATTAAACCACATCAGAAGAGTTTGGTCCACGACAGCTGCATCGGGTAGTCTCATCTTCTTTCGATCTAGAGCAAACTTTTGATTGGAGTATGCTGCCACTATCTTCTCTCTATCCTTGATAATGGTGTGAATCGACCCTTGTGGAATGTCGAACTGACGACAAATCTCTGCCAGTGGAGCTTGCTTTTTGTCAACAGCCTGGATTATTTCGTATTTTTGTCAACTGAAAGGCATTTTCTCTAGCGCTTGACATCGATAGTGACACACTATGCGTGCGTGTTGTAAGGTTTCAGGCGAGATCGAGGTCTGCAGCACACTGCAGCCCTCTCTCGCTTCACACGCTGTGTGTGCTTGCAGTGGCATGGCTTGCGTGGGCTTGCTCCATCACTGTGTTACTCTCTCTCTCTCTCTCTCTCTCTCTCTCTCTCTCTCTCTCTCTCTCTCTCTCTCTCTCTCTCTCTCTCTCTCTCTCTCTCTCTCTCTCTCTCTCTCTCTCTCTCTCTCTCTCTCTCTTACTTTTTACTCATTGTTAATGAGCCTTTGTCCCTGCTATAACCGGTTGGGCTCCGATGAGGCCCTGTTATTGCCGATAACTTTTAATAGAGACAAAGAGTAGGAAAAAACGGGGATTTTAAAAATCCCTGTTATTACCGGATCCCTATTATTACCGGGCCTGTTATATATGGTTTCCACTGTACTTTCTATCGATGTGGATGATCAAATGGATAAAGGCAAAGAAAAGATTACGTTATAGCACAAAAGTAAGCAAATTTTATAGACTACAAAGATGCTATGGCTATTTCACTTTTCGAATCGAGCCGAACAACGGGGGTCGCCATTTTGTTTTGCCCGGAAGTTCTCGCAAGATCTACTCCTCCCCTCTTCTCTCTCTCTGTCTCTTTCTGAATACTGTTTATTGGTGTGGACGATCAAATTGACCAAAACAAAGTTAAAAAATAATGTTAAAAACACAAAAGTAAATTAATTTGGTTGTCTACAAAGATGCTACGGCTATTTAACTTTTCGAATCGAGCCGAACTATGTGGGTCGCCATTTTGTTTTGCCCGGAAGTTCTCGCGCTACTCCTCTCTCTCTCTCCACTGCCCACTGACAAAATTGTACGCTTTTAGGAGGCTACAGTTGTTTGTAATGGAACGTTTGTTCACGGCACAGAATTAGACTACAATTTTTCTGTTATCACAGTGTAGAATTCTGTGGTTTAGGGTGAACGCAAAATTTGTTGGCCTAGATCTAGGCTATAACGATGAACGCGCACCGGGTGAGAATAGCCAAAAGACTCGCCTGCACTATTCTCGAATAGAGGTGGCCTTTGCAAATACCTCTCTCATCTGTTTGTAGTTTGTCTTGGAAAAAACTTTCGAAGTGACTATTTCTCCGAACGTTCAGAGACATAGTGCCGATCTTTATTTCTCCGAACGGTTTCCGGCTTCCGGTCTCGTGATTTTTTGCCTATTTATTGCGAGAGTTCAGCGCCAACTTTCATTCTGCCTCTGGTCTGCGATTGGGAAGGAACACCGCATGGCAAGCCCGCCTACAGACAACCTTCAGTAACATCCACTACACACCCACCACCATCATGCACATGTACACACACAAACTTATACACACACTAACTAAACATGATCAGTGGGCAACTTTTGAACGTATGACGAGCTGAGCTGTGGATGGAGAGACAGTATGAGTGAAAGAGCAGGTGAAAGGAAGAATGTACGAGTGTATCCACAGGCGACAGCAACTACAAGACGACGACACCGACCCCCCTGGCCTGGTCCACAGCTCACGAACGAAAGGAATGCGGCTAAGGCAGTGTTTTGCCTATATTATTGTCCATGGTTCGCACCTTTCTTTGTGTGTGCCTGGAGGGACGGGGTGGGGTGTGAAAGTCATGCGGACGGGGATGAACCGCGGGAGAGAACACGGGAATCGAATGAATGAGTGAAACTGAAAGAGAGGAACGACTCATGAGCCCTGGAGTGAATGGATCCTGTGTTTCTATTTTTGTATACCTTGAACTGTTACTGAATAAAGCTCGAAAAACAAACACACGCACGCTCCTCACTCTCCACTTACACACTTACTACCACACACAGACACACTCACACACGCACATGCATACACACACACATACACACACAGGAGCAAATTTTTAGGTCTATATCTATTTCAATTTTCAAGAGCTAGTCTGGCTAGTCTAGAGATTTTTAGATGAGTGTAAAAACGTGAAAAAGAAAGGTTTCACAACAGAATGAAATCAAAATTAGAACAGCCCATAAACAACCACAAAAATTAACAAATAAGGGCGTGAGTCCACCTGTCCGAAGAAGATTGGCTGTTTTAGGTTCACTAAATGTGCGTAATTTTAAAACAAAGTACAGGATATTACAAGTAAATTATGGATTCGCACACATTTAAGGGGCCTGCCAGTGTCAGTACATGTGATCGGTTTTGATAGAACATACGCTCTAACATAACACATTTAAATCTATATATTTATACATGTATATATATATATATTTAGAATCTAATGAAGGTAGGAACATCAAATTAAATGACGTTACACTATATAACACCCCCCCCCCCCCCCTTTTTCCCCATTTAAAAAAAATTGATGGCAAAACAAAACATCAGAACAATAACAAGAAAGAAAAAAATACACACTAACAAAATAAAACACCACAAAGAGGGAAAAATAAAAGTAACTGTAACGTATTCAACAAATCAACGTGGTGACAACAAGTGAGAAAGAGATGAAGTGAAGCTAGGTGAACTTTCTTTCAAAGTAAAGAGGTTCGGTTTCTTTCTTTTTTTATTTATTTTTTTTAATTTGACTTTTATTCTCCGATTTGGGGACCAAAAAATGCCAAAAAATCGAGCCACGATTGATTGGTCGCGGCCGCGACAAACGCAGATATCTATGCTAGTTCTATGTGTCGTTATCAATAATCCTCCGTAGATCTAGATCTAGACAGCACACGAGTGAACTCAACACATTAAGTTTAAGAGCAGCACCCTTCATAGGCAACACGTCATATCTGTAGCGAAAAACTATTTGGAATTGGACCGATTGAACCATATTGTATACGAACAATCTTTGGTAGGCCTATACTATAATTATAGATCTATATAATATCAGAAATTTACTATAATTATAGATCTATATAATATCAGAAATTTGCGGAAAGGATGTGATTTCAGAGTGTTCGGAGAAATAGTGCCCAGCTTTATTTTCCCGAACGTTCGGAGAAATAGTGCCCCGCTTTATTTTCC
>NW_004800233.1:0-4310 GCF_000002075.1 Aplysia californica | reverse complement strand
TTTTTGTAGTCAGAAGTTAAAATAACTTCGAAACCACTTGACAATTTTGGGATTTGGGATTTTAACCCCTACCAAACTCAATTAACTTTTCAAGCAAGTTAAAATGGAATAACTTAATTTTCTTTTTTGTTACTTGCTATACACATGTTGATTAAAATGTGTACAAAATTTCATTGCATGTTGAAGTTTGCTTTCGAAGTTATACACTTTTTCTCAAATGTTCCTTAATTTTTGTTGACTAGTTTAGCTATCGCCTGCCCCTTTTGAAACCAACGAAACCCTGCTTGTTCCACTGCCCTTTACTTTATCGGTTTACATTATTTTATGCCTTTTCGTCCCTAGTTCAGCACTATTCTCAATGTCAATATTTTCAGGTGATTTTTTTTCATTGGTTCGTAATCGCAAACGTTTTGCAGATTGGGCTTTTTATTGATTTTTCATCCAAATCTGCTAGGATCAGCCGTTTGTCCTCAACCGAGGAGCCCTTCTATTGCTCCGCTATGGTTCACTCTCTACTACAACAACTTCACCAAGACCTAACTGTGCAGAACATCGGCAAGCTGCTGCATAGTGCGTAATCTCTGTTGAAGAGAAAGCGCTGACACACGTAGCGACAATAGGGCCCTATTGGCTACGTGCCTTCACAAGCAGACTCTCCGCTCGCATGTCCAAACCAAATCTGCCACTCTATGAAATCTAAAAATCAGGACCTCAGGGGAAAAAATCGGGACCAACGACAAATCACCAAGGTGTCTAGCTAGCTGAATAAAAAAATTTTCCAGGGGTGTCCATATATAATTATTTGCATGTATAGGCCCTCTGCACGCGCGCGTGTGTGTTTTAGTTTTAGTATTATTCTTTTAAATTCTGAAGTATCATGTCAAGGATTCCTAGTCCAAATGTCTTACCCCCCCTTCCCCCCTCCCCGCCCCTCGAGATCCCCGTAAGCCTCAAAAGATGCTTCAACCAGTGTGCATGAACTTAAGTTGACCCCGTCAACGGACGGTCCCTGACAGTCCTGACACACGCGAAACTCGGACGCCGAAGTCAATTCACGAGATGCGAATGCACAATTGAAAGTTTTACTCACGGGTCTTGATGACGCATTCGACTAAACAGAACTTGGGAGTTGGAAAAAGCTTGTTTTGAAAGTAACAGCAGAACTATGAATAATATTGATCATTTGTACGCCGCAATTGAAACAGTTATCATGCCATCATCAGAGAATTCTGAAATTACGGGTCCGGTAGCCTTAGAACAACTAGGCTACATCGCAACTAAAGTGAGCAGGCGAGATCTAGGTCTACTGCTGAACACTTCTGTGTCTATGAAACAAACCCGTCCTTGGCCTACATCTCTAAGCTACACTACTGCCCCCAGCTTGGGCCTATTGAGAGGTCATAGGCCTCCCCGCCTACTGTGTGCCTCTCTCTCTCTTCTCTCTCTCTCTCCACGGCTACATCAGTAAAACGAAATCTGCAGCTGTCTATAGCACTATAGGCAAGCATGTAATTCTAAGATCTATCCTGGATGTCGCCGATTTTTTCCCTCACTATGGACGAAATGTCAAGTCTTTGTGTGTGTTTTCATACACAGAATAATATAGGCTCCAAGACAAAATTCAGGACCTCAAATCATGTTTGTTATATGTATATATACCTATTATTGCATCTTATCTACATTTCAGGAAAGAATGAATTTCCTTTTCTTTTTTTTTTTTTTTAAACTAAATCACAATCTTTAAAGTTTGACCTTGACGTGCTTGTGCTTGTCCAAACGACCCACAAACATGAACCAAAGATGTCAAAACCAGCTACAAATTGCAAAGTACAGTTAAACCTAGGGAAATCACAGAGCGGTCTTGCCAGATCAATAACATGAGGTAGTAGTGTACTGCGACATAGATCTAATTGGGTTATATTTGTGCGTGCAACGCTCATTTTGGCCAGCAGGGCAAGCTGAGACAGACCAGCAACATTACCAAATGCAAAGAGCAAGAAACTGCGGATTGGGAGAATGACTTCCGAAATTTTTATGAAGTCGACAATTTGTCCCAAACCGAAAAAGTTGGAAATTTTTCAAAAGCCGGAATTCCGGCATAGATCTATATGCCAGAAAACTTTCAACCATGGTGACAAGAAACGTGGACCTCCTGAACCAGAAGTGCCGGCGGATGACGAATAAGGTCATTTTTTTTTGGAAGTGGCTATTCTCACCCGCCCGGAAGTTCTCGCAAGATCTACTCCTCCCCTCTTCTCTCTCTTTCTGTCTCTTTCTGAATACTGTCTATCGGTGTGGACGATCAAATTGACCAAAACAAAGTTAAAAAATGATGTTAAAACACAAAAGTAAATTAATTTGGGGTAAATTTTTACTTTCACTCCCGCACACAGATGTACTGTTTCAGGGGTCAAACTGCTGTACTGTTTGCTGCAGATCACACATAAAGCCACTAAAACTGTCGCAAATCCATTATTTTCAAGACAATTTCAAATCTAACTGTAAAATATCAAATTATGGGTGTAAAAACAGGAGGGCATGCCCCCCTGCAACCCCCCAGATTTTCTTTTACCCCAGTGGGGCAGGCCCCCCTGGAACCCCCCGATTGGTCCAAAGCATGTCTATCTCGGTTAAAAACAATCAAATATTTCAAAAACCATTAATTTGCGACGGAAATGAAGTTGATATTCGTGTTCAGCGCATCAATATTTAGTAGAAAATAGACAACTGGTAGCTGAGTGTGAGACGGGAGGGAAAGTAAAAAAATACCTAATTTGGTTGTCTACAAAGATGCTACGGCTATTATTTAACTTTTCGAATCGAGCCAAATTACGCGGGTCGCCATTTTGTTTTGCCCGGAAGTTCTCGCGCTACTCCTCTCTCTCTCTCTCCACTGCCCACAGACAAAATTGTACGCTTTTAGTAGGCTAAAGTTGTAATGGAACGTTTGTTCACGGCACAGAATTCTACAATTTTTCTGTTATCACAGTGTAGAATTCTGTGGTTTAGGGTGAACGCAAAATTTGTTGGCCTAGATCTAGGCTATAACAGTGAACGCGCACCGGGTGAGAATACTATTCTCACCCCGAGGTGGCCTTTTTTTTTTTAGTTAAAGTTAAAGCTCAGTTTTAGGAATTTTTTTTGCTGGCTAATGCATGCTTTTGTAGTCATTAGGGGGGTTTCAGGGGGTCTCCCCCTGACATGCGAGTACGTAATAGCTGTGTAGTAGGGCGGGTAGGGGGGGGGTAGAAATAATATGGCATGCCGTAACATCTAATAAACTAACCATTTGCGACATTTTTCAACGCCAAAATCATGTTCAGTTCACGGCCCTAAAAAAACCATGAGGGTTAGGTTTAGGGTTTGGGTTAGGGCCAGGGTTAGGGCCAGGGTTAGGGTTAGGTAGGGACCAAAGCGAAATATGCCTGAGGGTATGAAAAACGCACATCGGAATTAAACGCGGGAATCTTAACAATCGCCAAATAATACCCTTTATGAGACGGGAGGGTTTCTATGTAACATTTACCCAGCCTAACCCTAAAATCAAAATCGAAGTTCCTGGAATCCTGAAATCCCCAGAATAGATCTGAATCTGACATTGACAGTAGACTCTAGACACTCTAGATCTAGATCTAGATCTAGATCTAGATCTAGATATAGATCTATATCTAGATCTAGAATCTAAATCTAGATCTAGTCAGTAATTCAGTAATTCTGGCAGACAAGAATAAGATTGACAAAAAAACAAGTCATCCTTGATTCTCTAATATTTTCTCATTTATCCCACCTGGGCATTTTCAGTTTTGAATATCCTCAACAACCGAGGCCCGTAAAATGTCCATAACAACTTTGAAGCCATGATTTCCGTTTGATGAAACTGGCCACAGTCTATCAATGCATTATAATGTCAAGAAGAGGTTGTTTTCACTGGAAAGTGGAATCTGTACTTTCCCCACTAACTTCACTGACGATGTAAAAAGTTTGACTTGGAACTCTCCACTTGCCGATCACTCTATAACTTCCTGTTAAAATCATAAAGTGGATCGACAGGCCTAATACCGAAAGAAAACAACTGTATAATTAATAATTACAATACAAGTTTATATATAGTCATTAAAATCAAAATTTAGCTTGATGCAATTCACACTCGTATGGTCAACAAAATAGTACACGACACGAGAGCTAGCAGCTGTGACGTCATTCACGTAAATAAACAGGGGATGCATGTCAGGGGCGGCCATGTCAGAGAGGTACAGTCGAACCTGCCCTGACGGCCACCTCTATAAGACGACCACCTGTACAAACGGCCA
>NW_004800232.1:0-4280 GCF_000002075.1 Aplysia californica | reverse complement strand
GGTAGGAAGCAATCAAATTTAAGTTAGTAAAGTACAGCTCTAAATGTGGTATACTCCTGTTAATACAACAAACACTCACACACTCATTCCCATACACTCACGCATTTACATACACCTCCATGCATATATACATGCACACAAATACATACATACATAAAAATACAATGTAATACACACGTACAGACACACATACGCATACATACATCTATACACACACAAACACACACATGCACACACACACACACACACACACACACACACACACACACACACACACACACACACACACACAGCTGAGACAATCCCCCCAGCCCCCCCAATTTCCCAATACAAGAACAACTGAAGATTGTATGGTTTGAATAATGAGCAATTTCTGATTCATTTGCTACAATCTCAGAGGCTTCTGGGCACGAACCCGATCTGTGTTGCTGCCAAGGGAGAGGGGGACGATGAATTTGTCTTGGATATGGCAACGACTACTGTAGCCTTAGGGAAAGTAAGTTAATATTGTTTAAATTTTATGTGAACGAGAGATGCAACATATACCAACATTGACATTTTCCCCATTTTCATTATGTATTGTTTTGTTTTAAAATGCAGCGGCTATTTCAACGACTTCACTGGGCTTAACTGGGTAAAGCGAATGAATTCGAAATAAATACACTGAGAAGCTAACGAGAAAATACCTATAATGAGTTCTTGTTTTTTAAGATTGTTATAGTGAAACAAATCAATAAAACAAGGGGGCGGGGGTTATATTTATTTTGAACTGTGTGAATGTCTCTATTATAGTAGGGGATTATTTTGTTCCCAAGACATTTCTAAAAGAGAAGGTGCAAACGCCCAAAAAATATATTCTATACTATATATAACTCCATTTCTTGAAATACCCTTTTTTTACAGGTAGAAGTCAAACATAAACTTGGAGAGCAGATCCCAATGGGATGGGGAGTGGATGCAGACGGAAAGGTAGTCTGTTCACATACATACCCTTTTGCTCCTATTGTGGTGTCTGTTTTAAAAAAAGACTCATTAGAGGGGCGATAAACTGGTCACTTCTTCACCAATCTTAATGTAGCTTCGAGCTAATAACACACAAGCAAGGGAGGATTAAATTTCGCAATACAAAGAAAATCTTGCTTAGTGCCCCCAAAATATCAAGCTTTATCAAATTCAACCAAGAGTGAATGAAACGCAAAATTGAACTTCTTAAAAACGTTCAGCTGCAGGGGCATGATATCGACGAGGAAGATCATCACAACGAATGGATTTCCCAGAGTGCTGAGAAAGTGTGGGAAACATTTTGGGGGAGAAAAGGTGTCATGAAGAGGAAAAGGTTTGCTTTCAGTAGAATTGGGACACAGCCCTCACGTCAGAATAATTCAGAATATTACGATGTTTCGTATTAAATTTCAATTTCATTTTACAAAACAGATACATTCAAATTATATTATAAATCATTTCCCCAGCCCAGCACGGACACTGGCTGTATTCTTCAGTCCGGTGGGCTACACCCTCTTGGGGGCAAAGAAGAAACCAGTAAGTAAGGTTGAGACGTAAGAAAAGTCGTTTAATGTTATTTTTTACTGTTAGGAAATTGGATCTTTAAGTAGTGTACGTAGGAACCAAGGGATTATACAGTGATGATTTAAAATGACAGGGGGTGGGGAGGGGGTTGAGGGGTGGAGGGGGAGTGTTGGTTTGGTTGTGGGGTTTTTTGGACGGCCGATTTAGGGGATTTAAGAAAAATTATTTTTTATCAATTGAGATTAAATTCTGATTCTTTTAACTCAATATATATATATATATATATATACTATATTTGACTCTTATGCTTCTGGAGGATCGACATTTCAAGTCAAACTGTGTAATTGAACAATTAGTTGTTGCTTGGTGCTTAAAGTCCCCTTCGTTACAGTTTAATTCATAAAATGAAAAGGGAGCGACTGTTTAAAACGATAAACCAGAGGTGAGTGCCTCACAGCTTCCCAGCTGTATATACCCGGTCAAATACAATATTATAGTTCGTGGAAATCGACTTGCGATATTGTTATTCTACATACGACACCTAACCATTGCCTACATGACCTGTAATTCAAACTACATTCCGCCGCGAACTCTCACTTACCAACTAAACGTGATAACTTGAGACAGAATACTCTTAAAGGAACAATCAACAGCACAACAACTATAGTAATTTTTTAATGAAAAAAGTGCAACACCTAATTTGCTCTACGGCAAAATTATTTGGTTTTATTTTTTAATTGTCTGTAGAAATTATTAATCTATCTATGAATCTATTCACAGTTTGTCAATTAGTCAATTCATATATTTATTTATTTATTTATTTATTTATTTATTTATTTATTTATTTATTTATTTATTTATTTATACTATTGAAAGGAAACCAGATAAATTGCAGTATTGCACTCGGCTTCTTCGCTTGTAAATATAGCGGGAGCCAACTGTGTTATTAAGTTGGTGACTTCAGACATTTCCAGTTTAATTCCCCTTTCCTCATAGTATCGATTTTTGTGAGTGCATTTTGTGTCAATAACCATACAAAAATATTACTTTAACTGTGGCTCAAACTCTTGAATTTTATTCAAACGGTGTATCGTTCAAAGTTTGAATAAATGATGCTTGGATGCATTATACCTATCTTGTAAAATATTTGCAGAAAACATGGCTCCTCTCTTCTGTTTCGTTGCCTTTTTTAGAATAGAGAGCCCCCCCCCCCCCCCTTCTTTAAATAAAACAAACAAACACGCCGCCCCCAAACAAACAAACAAACAAACAACAACAACAAAAATTAACATGATAAAATATCCCTTGACGGCTCAGTACGCGTATACTTCGTATGGTCACACAGAGTTTGCACCCCCCCCCCCCCACCCCTCTCACTCTATCTTTTTCTCTCTTCTGTCTGTCTGTCTGTCTGTCTGTCTGTCTCTCTCTCTCTCTCTCTCTCTCTCTCTCTCTCTCTCTCTCTCTCTCTCTCTCTCTCTCTCAATTTCGATCTCTCTTTTATTGCCTCTCTCTGTCACTCTAATTTCTTCTCTATATGTGCATAGTACAGCTCTAAATGTGGTATAGTTTGTGTGTGTTCATCTCTGAATGTGTGTATGTGTGTGTAAGTGCGCGTGCACTTGTGTGTGTGTGTGTGTGTGTATGTGTATGTCTGTGTGTCTGTGTGTGTGTGTGTGTGTGTGTGTGTGTGTGTGTTTGTGTTTGTGTTTGTGTGATTAGACTTTTCTCACATAGGCTTCTATTTATAAAATACACAAAGCTCTCCTTCATTATATAAATCAGTGCTGGTCCTGACACTGTACCTTGTGCTTGTGTTACGTCATCTCCAGGTGGCTATAAAGGCTTTGGACTTGGTATGATGGTAGAACTGTTTTGTGGCGTACTGAGTGGTTCAAAGTTTGGTACACAGCTCGGGAAATGGACGGATGCAGGTTTTGACAGCATGGCTAATTTGGTAGGCCTGGATGCAACAAACAAAATTGTATTTCATATGATGTTTCACAATTCAAAGAGCGCATACTTTTTTTTTTTAAAACTGCACCAACTTTAACAATAACCCTTTAGTTTTTAGTTTTATTAGAGGTTTTACGGTGCTTGCTTCTACATAAAGTCATATGATCGCGATAAATAGAGAATATACACATACATTTTAAAACATTGTTGCAACCATTCCAAATTCTTAGATTGTGTCAAAATGTGACATTTTCAAGAGAAACAGAAAACTTTTGTCGCAGGAAGGATATTATCTTCTCACAACATGTTTTAATTCTGTTAAGTCATTTACTTTATAAACAAGAGGATGCACCTCGTCAAACTCTGCATCATGCTTGCTTATCATTTTTGCAACAGAAATTTCAACAAACTTCATTTTGAATGAGGGCGATTATGCTTATATTGTTGTTGACATGCTCTTTGGTAGAATTATATTTCGCAAATGCTGTTACCCTGATAAAGAGTAACATTGACACTTCATTTCCTTTACCACTACATACAATAAACAATAATTATCATTCTTATGTTCAACAGGGTCAGTGTTTTGTAGCTATCGACCCCACTGCTTTTGCTCCTGGTTTCCAAGGTCGTCTGTCGGAACTCATTCGCCAAATCAAAACTTCAGAGCCGGTAATTTGATAATCAGAATAGCACATTTTGGAAGTCCATTTTTTTCAGTCTCTTTCTACGACTTTTCCTTCTCCTCTTCCACTTCCTCCTTCCCCTACAGTTATCAAAATATATTAATATTATTATTA
>NW_004800231.1:0-4298 GCF_000002075.1 Aplysia californica | reverse complement strand
CTGTAACAACAGCTGGACCAGGGTAGGGGTGTACTGCTTGACAAAATCGTCACACTCCTGTCTCACCGTGGCCGGCAGGAAGTTACACACTTGCTCCAGGGCAGACTCAATCTCTTGCTGGTGACCGAGAAAAACATGCCAGACGTTTTTGTTATTTTGATGCATGAAAACTTTTCTGCTACGTGTTGATATATTCTTAGTCATACTAAACAAAGTACCGTAATTTATTGTTATAAAAGCGATTATGCACATCTGGGAAAAATCAAGGCAACCTATAAAAACAACAACGACAGAGGGACATGAAAACACACAGATTTAAATGTGGCCATCTTTTTGCCACCAAAGACATCATAGACAAGAAAAAGAGAAGCATGCCAAACTATCGTAAATACAAGTAAAGTAACCGGAGACAGTGACAATATGTTCTGCTATACAAGAGAATACAGCTCACCACAGTAGAGTTCTGTTGTAGCATCTTATCCAGTTGTGTCATCACCAACTCACACAAGGCACAGTATGGCCCTGCTTTCACTGGCTTGGACACTGGGAAATACACAAACAAGTCAATAGGTCACATCCAAATTCTACTAGAAAAGTTTTCAGGGATTTTATGTGTCAGTAAAAAAGATGGCTTAAAAATTAGCCATAGGCCAAAGAGGAGAAAAGCAACTGCTTCCCCGTGAAACAAAAAGACATTTCGACATATTCAAAAATGCACACACACATTAGATAAGTTATCAATACTTTAGGTGAATAGAAGAGGAAAAAATCAATGTTAAAAGCATACACAATTGCTAAATGGAAGTGAAAAGACAATTCCATTATGTCACTAATGCTAGTTATTTCGTGTCGCACATAAAAAAAAGTGGACATTTACAAGTCATACAAAATTTATACACACAAAGAAATTAATCAATTCTTTAGACAGATGAAAGAAAAAAAAATCAGTTCTTTCTGTCACTAATGCAAGCTATTTCAACCCTTCTACCCCCCTCCCAATTTCAACATGCATAAACTGTATCCATCAAAGGAATACTGTCATGGAAATGGAGACAAACTTTGAGGTCAACGTGAAAAGCTAGCTTTGTCCTGACCTTTGTTGGAGGTACAGAGGCCCAGGTAGGAGCAGGCCTTGTCTGGAGACACCTGTAGCAACAGCTGGACCAGGGTGGGGGTGTACTGCTTGACAAAATCGTCACACTCCTGTCTCACCGTGGCCGGCAGGAAGTTACACACTTGCTCCAGGGCAGACTCAATCTCTTGCTGGTGACCGAGAAAAACATGCCAGACGTTTTTGTTATTTTGAGGCATGAAAACTTTTCTGCTACGTGTTGATATATTCTTAGTCATACTAAACAAAGTATCGTAATTTATTGTTATAAAAGCGATTATGCACATCTGGGAAAAATCAAGGCAACCTTGAAAAACAACAATGACAGAGGGACATGAAAACACACAGATTGAAAAGTGGCATCTTTTTGCCACCAAAGACATCATGGACAAGAAAAAGAGAAGCATACCAAACTATCGTAAATACAAGTAAAGTAACCGGAGACAGTGACAACATGTTCTGCCATACAAGAGAATACAGCTCACCACAGTAGAGTTCTGTTGTAGCATCTTATCCAGTTGTGTCATCACCAACTCACACAAGGCACAGTATGGCCCTGCTTTCACTGGCTTGGACACTGGGAAATACACAAACAAGTCAATAGGTCACATCAACATTCTGCTTGTAAAGTTTTCAGAGTTTTAAAAAGCATCTAAAAAGATCTGCCAAAAATCAGCCACAACTCAAAGAGGAGAAAAGCAACTGCACAACCAAGAAACAAACAGACAAGCAGACGTTTTCAACAATGAACACACGCTAGTTAAGTTGTCAAGACTTAAGATAAATAGAATCGAAAAGATCGATTTTAAAAGCATACACACAAACTAATTCTTTTTCTTTTCTTTTTCATCCTCTGTTGCCATTAAGCGTCGAGGGGAGATGCAGTTTTCTATAGTAGGCCAGCTCCGCAGCTCTTTCAGTTGTGATGTTATGTCACAAGCTAATTAGAAGTTAAAAAATTGATTTCCTTCTGTCACTACAGCTAATTTCTTCTTGTCCCCTAAGCAAGTAGACATCTAGACTACATTAAAAAATTCAAGCACACTAGTTGGTAAGTCAATACTTTAGACGGAAAAAAGGGAACAAAATCAATTCTGCTCTGTCACTATGGCTTGCTATTTCTAAACACACACGCAATTTCCCCAATCATAAACTGTGTCCTTCAAAGGAATCCTACCATGGAAATGGAGACAAACTTTGAGGGCAACGTGAAAAGCTAGCTTTGTCCTGACCTTTGTTGGAGGTACAGAGGCCCAGGTAGGAGCAGGCCTTGTCTGGAGACACCTGTAGCAACAGCTGGACCAGGGTGGGGGTATACTGTAGGACAAAATCGTCACACTCCTGTCTCACTGTGGCCGGCAGGAAGTTACACACTTGCACCAGGGCAGCCTCAATCTCTGGCTGATGACCGAGAAAAACATGAGAGATTTTTTGTTATTTTGGTATAAAAACTTTTTTTTCCACGTCATACCAAACAAAGTACTGTAACTGTTATAAAAACGATTATGCACATCTGGGAAAACATCAAGGCAATCTAGAAAAACAACGACAGAGGGACATGAAAATACAAAATGACATCTTTTTTCTACCAACGACGTCATTAACAACAGAAATAGAAGCGCGCCATACCATCCTAAAGACAAGAAAAGTAACCGTAGACAGTGACAATATGTTCTGCCATACAAGAGAATACAGCTCACCACAGTAGAGTTCTGTTGTAGCATCTTATCCAGTTGTGTCATCACCAACTCACACAAGGCACAGTATGGCCCTGCTTTCACTGGCTTGGACACTGGGAAATACACAAACAACTCAATAGGTCACATCCAAATTCTACTAGAAAAGTTTTCAGGGATTTTATGTGTCAGTAAAAAAGATTGCTTAAAAGTCAGCCATATGTCAAAGAGGAGAAAAGCAACTGCATCACCGTGAAACAAAAAGATATTTCAACATTTTCAAAAATGCACACACACATTAGATAAGTTGTCAATACTTTAGGTGAATAGAAGAGGAAAAAATCAATTTTAAAAGCATAATAATAATTCCATTTATATAGTGTATATCCATGCTCAAGAGCTTGCTCTATGCACTTTACAACTATTTGCTAATAGAAGTGAAAAAACAATTCCATTATATCAATAATGCAAGTTATTTCGTGTCGCACATAAATAAAAGTGGACATTTACAAGTCATATAAAATTTATACACACAAAGAAATTAATAAATTCTTTAGACAGATGAAAGAAAAAAAATCAGTTCTTTCTGTCACTAATGCAAGCTATTTCAGCCCTTCTCGCCCCTCCCAACTTCAACATGCATAAACTGTATCCATCAAAGGAATACTGTCATGGAAATGGAGACAAACTTTGAGGCCAACGTGAAAAGCTAGCTTTGTCCTGACCTTTGTTGGAGGTACAGAGGCCCAGGTAGGAGCAGGCCTTGTCTGGAGACACCTGTAGCAACAGCTGAACCAGGGTGGGGGTGTACTGCTTGACAAAATCGTCACACTCCTGTCTCATCGTGGCTGGCAGGAAGTTACACACTTGCTCCAGGGCAGACTCAATCTCTTGCTGGTGACCGAAAAAAACATGGGAGAGCTTTCTGTTATTTAGATGAATGAAAACACTTCTGACACGTGTTGATACATCGTGAGTCATACCATACAAAGTACATTAATTTATTGTTATACAAACGATGATTATGACAAATCTGGGAAAAATCCAGGCAGCCTAGAAAACTAGTAAAGATTGAGGGACATAAAAATATGAACACTTAAAAATGACATTGTCTCATCGACATCGAAACACAAATAACAGTAACACACCATACCACCCTAAAGACAAGAAAAGTAACCGTAGACAGTGACAACATGTTCTGCCATACAAGAGAATACAGCTCACCACAGTAGAGTTCTGTTGTAGCATCTGATCCAGTTGTGTCATCACCAACTCACACAAGGCACAGTATGGCCCTGCTTTCACTGGCTTGGACACTGGGAAATACACAAACAAGTCAATAGGTCACATCAACATTCTACAAGAAAAGTCTTCAGAGATTTTGTCAGTCAGAGCAAAAAAAGTCGGTTAAAAGTCAGCCACAAGTCAAAAAGGAGAACAGCAACTACATCCCTAGGAAAAAAAAAAAGACATTTCGACATTTTCAAATAAGCATACACTTTAGTTAAGTA
>NW_004800230.1:2394-4299 GCF_000002075.1 Aplysia californica | reverse complement strand
TCATCAGATTTGCCCAGAAGGCCAGCGACGCCTTTCAAGATAAAGACAATGTTGTGGCTGTATTCATCGACCTGAGGCAGGCGTATGACCGTGTGTGGAGACAGACTGTTCTACAGAATTGCTAAATCTTGGGATAGTAGAAAGGATGTACAGCTAGATCAAGAATTGTCTGTCTTGCAGAACTATCCAGACGTGGAGATCAACACAAGATATCAACACAGACAAGACTGTTTTTGGACGCTTCAGCCTCAAAAACAAGGTTACAGCAGGTCAGGTAAACCTTAAGATCAATGGAACCACCATCAAATATGAGGACTATCCTTAGTACCTTGGTGTACAACTGGACCGAAAGCTGTCTCTCAAAGAGCACTCAGGGGAGCTGACCAAGAAAGCCATCTCCAGACTAAACTTTCTGAAGCACCTTTCATCACTCAACTGGGGATCTGACAAAGCAACCCTCCGACAACTTTATATAGGGTATGTCAGATCTGTGATTGACTACTCCCTACTACTACAATCCATAGCAAGCCAAAGCTCTTTGGCACAACTTGACAGAGTACAGAACCAAGCACTCAGATTTGTTTCTGGCGCGATGAAGACTACGCCTACAAGCGCCTGCGAAATCCACACCAACATAGAACCACTGGACCTCAGAAGAAAGAGTGCTACACTCGAAACCTACAAAAGATTTGTGCGACTAGAAGACACGAACGAAAATAGAAAAATGACAGATGAGTGGGAACCAAGAACACGCATCCAGAAGACCTCCTTCATGCGAGAAGCAACAAAACTACTGGAGTAGTTTGACCCACCCGAGAACAGAGAACCAATCACCAACATCAACTGTGAGCCGCCATATTGGCAGGCACAAGAAATCACAACAAGGACGAGACCTCTAGGCCCTTCTTCTGACAAGACCACACCAGAAGAAATCCTCAGAACTAGCGCCCTGGAGACAGTGGACTCTTATGCTGAAACTCCAATTCATGCATACACGGATGGGTCAGCAACAAACGCAACACGGAATGCTGAATACGGATCTATCATCAAATATCGAAACAACCTTGGAGAGAAGAAGCAGACCCGACTATTTGGCCTATGTGGAACATACAGCTCCAACTATGACGCAGAGAGAGCTGCCATAGTAAAGACCCTGGAGCAGATCAGCCAATACTTTTTTGAAGGCGCAGTAACACCAGGGGATGTCGTTGGCTTCTCTGATTCAATGTCAGTACTCCAAGCCGTCGAGGGAGGAGAAGACTACTGAGGTGACGGGAACATTCTCAGCCTTGTAAAACAGATGGGCACTTCCTATGGCGTCCGGGTCACACTGCAGTGGGTGCCTGGCCATTCTGGAGAACCAGGGAATGAGACTGCAGACCAGCTATCAAAGACTGGAGCAAACCTGCCCCAGACAGACACAGCCTCCTCTTTACAGACCTGCAGAGGGATCATCCAAGCCAAAAGCAGAGACGAGTGGCTAAACAGATGGGCAACGCATCTTCAAGTACATGGACAAACCCAACCCCAAAGACCCTTTGAATCTGTTATGTAGAGCCGATCAGACTTTGATCTTCAGAGCCCGCACAGGACTCTTACACACCAACAAGCACATAAACAGAATTAATCCCATGCGGGAACCCCATTGCAGAAACTGTGACTACCACGAGGAGACCGTTGAACATCTTTTCTTTCACTGCCCAAACCTGGCAGTTCTTCGACGCACGCTCCTACACACACCTACAGACTTACAAAGCCTGCTCTACTCTGGCGTTGACCAGATGACAAGGACAAGTGGTTACTTGACGGAGGCATTGCGCTGCGTAAAGCGAAATGCTCGCAGCTAAAGGGATTTGAAAACAACAACAACAGCAACAACATATATGTATATGTATATGTATATAT
>NW_004800230.1:0-1819 GCF_000002075.1 Aplysia californica | reverse complement strand
TTTTAGAGAAGAAAATTTTCTTTCGTTATCCGGATTCGAAACCAGGACCTATTGAATGAAGCTAACCTCTAGACCACTTATATTGTACTTCGAGAAGGTTTGATTTTTTTAACCCCCCCCCCCCCCCTTTTCCCCAAGACCTACTAAAGATGCACCTTTCAACATCAGCAAAATAGCAGCTTAAATGCTTTGTGAGGGAGGGGGGTGGGGGGCACTCCCCCAAAGTCCCGATTCGGCTCAAAATTATGGAATTTTAGTTGTAGGCATTTTTAGCTTCCTCAGCCTGTCTTACAATTATAAATTACTATTTTATCGAATAAGAACCCACGAAAGCCTTCTTTCTTCTCATACCAGGGATGTTTGCCACCCCATTCCCTCATAAAGTCAATATTTTATTTTTTTATCGGGCTTTTTCTCAAAACGCGATTTTTCTCTATACTTTTTACATAACTCCACCATTTTTCATCCGATCGTCGTGAAATTTTCACAGAATGAAGAGAAGATGTAATACTAAAAAGCAGTCTTTTGAATTTTTGATATATATGGAATAGATTTTTGTTGGTGGTGTCGGGAGTCTGGATTTTCACAGATTTTTTGCAAACTTGAATAATATTTCAGGAAAAAATTAATTAAAAATGTTCTAATTTGTTTAGGAAAAAATCAACATACGAATCTTTACATCTAATGTTTACTAACGTGCAAGCAAAAAACAAAAGACAAACAAACAACAAATAATCTTTTTCCAGGAGCGATAAGTGCGGTATTCATTACGTTACCTGTCCTGTCCTGGGCAACAACGTCATTGCACACCGGACAGGTCCACAAGTGCTCAGTTCCTCCCAGCACCAAAGCCCGCAAGGTATCCATACTGATTGTTCCGGTGGCTGTCTGGTTATGGCGACGTCTTTCCTTTCCAGATGATCGTTCCTTTCTTCCTTCTCCCCTCTCTATCCCCATTTCCCGCATCCTAATGATTGCGTGGTGTTCTGCTGTCTCACTGTCTTCTTCTTCCCGCAACTTTTTCTCCAGGATCTTCAACACTTCTCATTTGTCAAATTTCACCTCACCATCAACCATGGCACTGCCTGTCAGCCTATCAGCCTCCTCATTGCCCTTTACTCCAGAGTGCCCAGGACAGAATATCCACGTGATGGCTCTAAGTGATGAGTGTTGTATTGGGTTCATCCATTCACTCCGAAGAAGCCTGTTCTCATCCCTTCGCAGGATACTCTGTGATAATGATGAGATGGGTAGATCTAGTTCTTGTATTTTGAAGCCAGCCAAGCGCTCTTGTTACGGCCTCAATCTCCATTTTCATGCTTGAAGTTGTTCTTTCTCTGGCCCCTGACATGCTATGAACCTTTTTGTTCCCACTGTACACTTCAAAACCCCATCCACTTCTCTCACCCCTCCTGACCGATCCATCTGTATAGATCACTGGGTCCTCTGGCTTGGAGTGCTCCTCAATTAACTGTCGTATATCATTGTCGTTGATGACATCAGCACATTCCCGTCTTTCAAGACCCATAGTGATATGACCGTTGGCCAGGCTTCAGCAATAGGGGCTCAGTTCAAAATATTCTTTTCCACAGCATATTTCATTGATGCCACAAACTTTCCTCAAGGAGTCTTCGGCTTCTGCCATCCATGAGCATAAGACATGTCAACAAAATCCAATATGGCCGCCGTATCCATGGAAACTAAACCTTTTTCTCAAATTTGATAGCGGATTTTAAGACTCCTTACTATGCTTGTTATATGTGTGAACTATCGTAAAATTTGGTCCACTAATAAGCGAGATAGCCTTCTAGTGTAGCCA
>NW_004800229.1:0-1577 GCF_000002075.1 Aplysia californica | reverse complement strand
TGTCTGTGTGTCTGTCTGTCTGTCTGTCTGTCTGTCTCTCTCTCTCTCTCTCTCTCTCTCTCTCTCTCTCTCTCTCTCTCTCTCTCTCTCTCTCTCATTCTGCGTGTCTCGCTCTCTACATCGTATTCTTCTTCTTTAATCTTCTCACTGTCATTCTGGTCTTCTGAAAAACGATAAACACTTTTGTTGCGTTGTTCTTCTTATCTTCTTTTTTTCTCAATTTGTCCAACGCACCATCAATGTCTTGTCCTTCCTTTTTACTGTGACCCCGTCCTGTCCTCAAGTTTGTCTTACAGGCACCAACTATACAATGATCAGGAGAAAGATCGGGAAACCAGATACTTAATAAAAATGTCCCCTTCCTCTTGAATCGATCTCGAGTCTCTTGGCTACGATGACAAATCGCATATGCAATAATTATACCATCACAGACGCCGCCATTCTGGATGATACGATCTAGTTTTTCCATACAGGTTTATTACTTTCTGATTCCCCGCATTAAAGCCTGGCTAATATGTGTCATGACCATGACGTGGTTGAATCAGACGCTCGTCATATTTTGAACGTATATGCAGTTATTGGTATCATCTTATTAAAGCTTGATCATATGTCAATCTTTTTTAATAGAAAAAATACCCATGTAACAGTCGAGGCATTTGCGATCGAAGGAGGTGGGGTCACCTGGTTTTAGTAGTAAATTGGCAAGAAAATGGTCGTCAAAGTTTGGCGACTTCCAAAGCTTGAGTGTTCTTGGAAATAGAAAATGCATACTTTTTGTGCCCCTCTTCAATGTTTTCAGACAAATCAACACAGGCATGTGTTTTGAAATGGAGATAAATGATGTTGAGCAAAAAAAATCCCTTTTAAAAATCATGGAAAAAAGCCAATGAAAATTCGATTAAAACTGCCAACCGTCGGAGAAGTACTGGTATCTACCATGTCATTATTTTGACGAGCGCCTTTAACCACGATGACTCACATAAGATTTTCTTCTTCCACACAGGCTCACTTCTTCCAGATTCCCTGCATCAAAACCAGGATAATAATTAATATGTGTAATGACGCGGTGGAATAAGGCGCTCGTCAGTTTTTGGACATAACGAGCTATTAGTATCATCATAAAGCTTGTTCATTTGTCTCGCTTTAAATGAAAAATAAATATCCATATATTTTGAATAGAAATCGCGATAATTTGGACTGAAGGAGGTAGGAGTGATCCCGTTTCAGAGGTAAAATAAGAGAGAAAATGGTGACTTCAAAAGCTTGAGAGTCCTTGGAAACTGTAAATATTCTTTTTTGTGCACTTAATCAACGTTTTTCAGAAAAAGCCACACAGCAACTTGTTTTTAAATGGGCATAAACGTTGTTGAGTCAAAAAGTGAAAATTCGACAAAAGTTGTCTGATGGGATGAAAAATGCCGTCTTCTTCTATTTAATTATTTTGACAAGCGCCTGATTTCATCACGCTGCCTCACATATAATCTTGGTCTTTTGTACTACATGTTCCCTCTTGATTCTCTGTATCAAAACCTGGATTGTAGGATCTTGTTATTTCATACAGGTTCACTCTTTCCTTC
>NW_004800228.1:0-4281 GCF_000002075.1 Aplysia californica | reverse complement strand
AAGTCTTTCACGTCTAGACTACTGCAATTCTTTGTTTGGAAACCTTCCCACTGAAACGTTAAATAGATTACAGCGACTCCAGAACCAAGCTGCTCGCATAATTTTTTTTTAATCTCTCAAAGAGCATATATATATATCCAATGCTAGTTCAACTACATTGGCTCCCGGTGAAAGCACGAATTCAGTACAAAATAATTACAAGTTCTTTGTTTTTAAAAGTGCGTCAACAACACTGCACCATCATATCTTTGTGACATGGTCATCGAATACATACCATCTCGGCCTTTAAGATCGGCGACGAAAAGATTTTTAAGACCTGTCCAAAGTAAAAGTCAGAGACTCGGAGGGAGAGCTTTTTCACACCACGCCCCCTCCTTGTGGAACGCTGTACCAGCTCATCTACGGGAGTCCACCACTTTATCAAAATTTAAATCAGCACTTAAAACGCATTTGTTTCAGTCCAGCTTCAATCTGTAATTTCCGACATTCCCAATACAAATATTATTATATAAATTATATTCTCTCAGTATCTATTATGTTCAGTCAGTATCGTTTATTCATGCTGTTCTGTTCTGTAAGAGAATTTATGACTGTGTGAATTCATCAATGTGTGCGAATGTGTCTGGGTAAGCTTTGTGGGATTGTCTTTACTCAAGGATGTACTGGAGAGAGAGAGAGAGAGAGAGAGAGAGAGAGAGAGAGAGAGAGAGAGAGAGAGAGAGAGAGAGATGGAGTAGGAGCTGTGCGCTTCAATATGTTCTTTGTATTATTGTACAGCGCATTGAGCACTTTGTGGAAATGTGCTATATAAATGCAATTTATTATATTATTATTATTACTAAATGGCCACTTTTGAGCACATGCCGTTAAACTTACGTAGAAGACGCATCTTTCTGATCGGCTGCTTATTTTAGTAAAGTGATGCCATCTGGGACACCCACAGACTATTTTAAGAAGGCCGTGGAGGTACCGCATAGAATGACATGTTTCCGGTAGGTCTAGATGTTAATTAACATTTCGGAATTCCAGTATTGACACCGTACGAATGTCAAAACAATTTCCTTTATTGAGACATTGACGGGTTTGAGCTTCCTAATTTTCTTGTTCACTGCGTCTATTGAATTAATTCTTTGAACGTTACCTCTAGATCTAGATCTACCGTATAAAAGAGACTATTCGTGATCATCGGAGCACTGCATCATATTACATTACCGGTATAGATCTATTCCTGGAAAAACATCGCACCAAAGCGTCGTGCCATCCCGTTGGCGGAAGGACTTCCGTAACGAGCGACCACCCCATCAAACACAATAAAGAAGAGGCCTAGACCTAACCCTACCCCTATCCTTACCCCTACTCCAAGCCCTCAATTCTGCTCTGTCTCATAGTGGTCGCTCGTTACGGAAGTCCTCCCCCGTTGGCTATATTTAATTAGTCACATGATCGGAGGGTGTTCCGGTCTGACGTCACACAAAAGGGCCACCTTACTTATAAATAGTTTGCGTCCTTCTACGTTTAATCGCAGGTCGCAGGTCTTTTGATTGTCTAAAGTAGACTGTCTAAAGACAGTAGTCTTAACTTATTAGGCCTAACTAAATAAGGCTTCTTAGCAATCACTTCTCAGTTCTGTTTCTTATATATGTAAAGAAAGTGGCTATTCTCACCCGCCCGGAAGTTCTCGCAAGATCTACTCCTCCCCTCTTCTCTCTCTCTCTCTGTCTCTTTCTGAATACTGTCTATCAGTGTGGACGATCAAATTGACCAAAACAAAGTTAAAAAATGATGTTAAAACACAAAAGTAAATTAATTTGGTTGTCTACAAAGATGCTACGGCTATTTAACTTTTCGAATCGAGCTGAACTACACGGGTCGCCATTTTGTTTTGCCCGGAAGTTCTCGCGCTACTCCTGTCTCTCTCTCTCTCTCTCTCTCTCTCTCTCCACTGCCCACAGACAAAATTGGGTAAATTTTTACTTTCACTCCCGCACACAGATGCACTGTTTCAGGGGTCAAACTGCTGTACTGTTTGCTGCAGATCACACATAAAGCCACTAAAACTGTCGCAAATCAATTATTTTCAAGACAATTTCAAATCTAACTGTAAAATATCAAATTATGGGTAAACAGGGGGGTATCCCCCAGATTTTCTTTTACCCCAGTGGGGCAGGCCCCCCTGGTACCCCCCGATTGGTCTAAAACACACGTCTATCTCGGTTAAAAACAATCAAATATTTCAAAAACTATTAATTTGCGACGGAAATGAAGTTGATATTCGTGTTCTGCGCATCAATATTTAGTAGAAAATAGACAACTGGTAGCTGAGTGTGAGACGGGAGGGAAAGTAAAAAAATACCCAAAATTGTACGCTTTTAGTAAGCTACAGTTGTAACTGTAATGGAACGTTTGTTCACGGCACAGAAGTCTACAATTTTTCTGTTATCACAGTGTAGAATTCTGTGGTTTAGGGTGAACGCAAAATTTGTTGGCCAAGATCTAGATCTAGGCTATAACGGTGAACGCGCACCGGGTGAGAATAGCCAAAATTATAGACTCGCCTGCACTATTCTCACCCCGGGTGAGAATAGAGGTGGCCATATATGTAAACAAACTTGAAACGGGAAGGCAATTTCCAAAGAGCCCCGCTTTATGTTCACCCTGCATGACTTAGACTAACAACAATGCATTAACACTCTTAAAAGGAGATTTATAGCGTTTTGAATTAAAAACGAATTTTATCTCCGCATTTTCCAACTGACCAACTTACGAAGAAAGTGCAGGAAGTTTACAATCTTTCAAATGTTTGTCCCGCTCTATGTTATAGTATAATATCAGCAGTTGAAAATTTCACTTCGTAGATCTACAGGAAAGTCAACAGAGGTTTTGAGTCATTCGTTGTCTATTGTTGTGATAAAAACAATGATTTACTAAAACAGTTTTTCCAACCAAAGTCGATAGCCTCTGGTTTTACAGCACATTGAGTCTTAACTGCACTGTTAATTAAAAAAGAGAATGATCACCAATCAAAGCAGCTGAATTGCAGGGGTTACACTCCAGTTCAAAATAATAATAATAATAATAATAATAATAATAATAATAATTATAATTATAATTATAATTATAATAAATAATAATAAATAATAATAATAATAAATACATGTAATAATAATAATAAACACTTAATAACAATAATGATGATGATGATGAAGATGATGATGATAATAATAATAATAATAATAATAATAATAATAATAATAATAATGAAATAATAACAATGATAATAATAATAATAATGATAATAATAACAATAACAATAATAGTATCCTTGTGTATAGATAGATAGATAGATAGATAGATAGATGGATGGATGGATGGATGGATGGATGGATATTTGCATGTGTATTTGCAATGACGGAAGTAACTTACGTCAGCTACCGTGCACATTTTGGCAACGGCTGACCTTCAGTTATTAGTTTGACAATTTAAAGTATGCACACTTACTCTTTTTCTTGAGTAGCCTAAACATTTTAAAAGATACATGGGTTATTCAATCTTCCTGGTTTCAAACCTGGTACGCATTGCAACTAACAAAAATGTTAATAGGCCTATTTTTGGATATGTTTAATTTTCATTTTCCTTTTTAAATCCGTGTCTCACTGTCTTTTCAGTCACAATGCATCCTTCATAAACTGAGCAATCTGGGTGCTCTAGAAGTGTAGAGGTTGAGGTGTTCGCTTCTCATTCAATAGGTCGTGGGTTCGAATCAGGATAGCGACGGAAAATTTTCACTTTCTAAAATGTTCTCCTTTCACGTCCTTTCCTGCTCCACAACAATGTTCTGTCGTCTGCTTTCGTCTCCACTTTCTGCCCCACCCCATCACTCCCTTAGCCCCGTCATCGGGGCTCCTCACTCTTTATGTAGCCTTCTACCGTACTCCTTGGCTCCTTCTTTTTGCTGTCTTTCAGCTACACCCCTGATCTTATGGTAGGAAAGATCTACGTCTATCTTTCTCGGACAAGCGGTGAAAGATCTCGGAGGTCCCGTGTGCAAGTTGCGCACGTTAAAGATCCCTTGGTCCAAAATCGATAAGGGTAGGCTTCGGATGCCACCGGGGCAAATTCAAATTTCCTACCTAATGAAAATATGTTAAGGCTGAAGGCTGATTTTAGGAGACCGTACACCCCCCCCCATCGGAGCACTGCATCATATTACATTACCGGTATAGATCTATTCCTGGAAAAACATCGCACCAAAGCGTCGTGCCATCCCGTTGGCGGAAGGAC
>NW_004800227.1:0-3942 GCF_000002075.1 Aplysia californica | reverse complement strand
TTCGGCCACCACAAATAGATAATAGATGTGTTAACTTAGTCACCAGGATATTTTATCAATACGTCATGTACAGGGTCCTTGCTGCTGCGATGACACTACAGCCATTATTGAGTCTGTAACGCCGCAAAACATCTACCATGCTGTATCAAGATCCTGGTGCGTGCTTTATCTAAGCAGAAAAGGATGTTCAGCAGTAGTAATATGACCTAGGAAAACGCTGTTTGGACCAACCTAGGCGATGAGTACAATTGTTTTTCTTTTAGCTTAGTAAGGGTTTTACAGCGCTCGCAACTGCCTACGCTCATATGAGCGCGTGCTTTTTTTTCTCGCTTAGTTTTTTACGGCGTGCAACTGCACATTAGACTATTTTTTATGGACATATGAGTGCACGGAAGACCTCAAATATTGTTAGCTTTTTGGTTTGGAAATCAATTGACAACGCTCATATCTAACTTAACGGTATTTAAATATTAGTAAGACGACAAAATCTCAAAGGTGCGCCCACCCACACATCACCCATATAGGCCCTTAATCTTTGGATAGGCCTAGTAGAGTCTAAAATTAGAGGCAATCTCAGACAGTTTGCGATAGCCTGCACAATAATAAAATGCCATGCCCACATTATGATGTCGCGTGCTGCGGAACAATCAATCGCAGCGCTCACTTGAATTGTGATAGGTTTACTGTCTCGCCGTTATTTCAATCTGGCCCAGTCTCTGTGACCCTGGGATTGAGTGAGGTCGACGTGACATTAATTATTTACCTTTAAACTGTGCGACGTGGTGAAAGTGTTATATGGGGTGCCCACTACGGATGGGATCGCCCGACTCGGTCGCCTAATACGGGGTGCCCACTACGGATGGGATCGCCCGACTCGGTCGCCTCAATAACAAACATGCTTGTTTTCAGTTTCAGGTGATCGAGTCGGGCGATCGACCCGATCCAGCCGCAGTGGGCCGCACGTATCAGTACTCAAGTTTCCAATTCTACTGCAGGATGAATGAGGTTGAATTTTTTTTTTTTTGCCAACAAATAGATTTACTACTATAGATCTAGACAAAAAGTAATACATTTGTAAATGATCGAAAGGGAAAGATTTCAGTTATCACCAACCCCAAGATATGTGAGGCAGCGTTGTGGAATCAGGCTCTCGTCAAATTAATCAAAGTGAAGAAACTTGCATTTTTCTGCAGGTCTGTGAAATTTTATCAAAATTTTGTTTTTTGGCTCAGCACCTTTCATGCCCATTAAAGAACTCATTTCTGTATGGGTTTTTCTGAAAAGCGTTGATTAAAGACACAAAAAATGTAAATTTTCAGTTACCACGGACTCTAAAGCTAAGGAAATAATTAATCTTTGGCAGCTATTTTCTCATTTGTTTTACCTCTGAAAACAGGTGACCCCCCACCTCCTTCATTCGCAAATATCTCGACTTGTATTCAAGATAAATGGATATTTTTTTCACCCAAATAAAGACAAATAAACAAGCTTTAAGATGATACCAATAACTGTACATGCCCAAATATTGACGAGAGCCTGATTCCACCACGCTGCCTCACATTTTTAAATGATCAAAAGGGAAAGATTTCAGTTATCACCAACCCCAAGATATTACGTTTGTACAACATCTCTTTGTTGACTATGCCATTGACTATTGTCATCCTGCGATAGCTTAATTGTGCACTCAAACTTTTTTTCAAAGAAATCAAGGCATATGATTAAGCTTTCAAATGATACCAATAACTCCACATGACCAAACATTGACGAGCAAATGATTCCACCACGTCGTGACAATTATTCTCTGTAAACAGAACAGAAACTGCCCCTCTGTGGTTCTAGCTGTTACTTAAAAAAAATCATTGTAGACGAAAATTCTGGTCATTCGAACGTGTGAAGAAGGTTATTGTCGTTATGCATACAGCTTTTCCCAATATATTGTAGTTTTTCTGAGCCTTAAAACACTTCCCCACCTTATTTGGGGGGAAATCAAAAGGAACTAGGTGGTAAACATCGCCAATCGGCGAGATGAGTGGGGAAAATTTTACAAAAACAACATATGTGAGGCAGCGTGATGGAATCAGGCTCTCGTCAATTTTTGGGCATATAGAGTTATGGGTATCATCTTAAAGCTTGTTTACTTGTCTTTATTTGGAAGCAAAAAATATCCATTTATCTTGAATACAAGTCGAGATATTTGCGAAAGAAGGTGGGGTCACATGTTTTCAGAGGTAAAATTAGAGAGAAAATGCCCTCCAAAGATTTGTTATTTCCTTAGCTTAAGAGTCCATGGTAAATAAAGATGTACATTTTTTTGTGCCTTTATTCAACGTTTTTCTGAAAAATCCACACAGAAATGAGTTCTTTGATGGTCATGAAAGATGTTGGGCCAAGAAAACAAAAACTTGATAACAATTCACAAACCTGCGGACAAATGTAGGTTTCTTCAATTTGATTATTTTGACGAGAGCCTGATTCCATCACGCTGCCTCACATTTATATGAGTCTGACGCTATCTGATTAGTAGAAAAAAGTGCGTAGGATAAGTGTTTTTAAAGTTTTAGTAGAGGTTTTACGGCGCTCGCAACTGCATAAGGTCATATGAGCTCCAGAAGATTAGAGGTGTTACAAGAGAGTAACAAACACAAACAAGAAGGGGGAGATAAAGACGAAAGATGAGGCAAACCACCAACCACCCACGCCGAAAAGTGTATTATATGTATACTTTGTATGACATCTAACTGTTACAGATAGAGATTCAAGGATTATAGATTGAAGCTAATGATCTGAGAGCAATAATGATTTTAGAAATAATGGCGGTGATGAGTGATGATATGAGATTGCGTTTAAGTAATGTTAGCGTTTGTCCTATCATCCTCTACTCCAATTAATCACGAGGGACTTGAGCACCCTCTATCCCGTTCCCTACACAGAAACCATTTTTAGTATCACCGTAAAGTTCGATTAAGCTGTTACTACATTGGTGATGCCAAACGATGTACGGTACTGTACCAATAACGAGAAACTTGTTAACTAAAATAATTCAGGTAACTTTTGTTTTATGACTTAATCAAAAACAATCTAGATTAACATCATGAATAATGCACGTGTTGTTGCCACTTGACAGAACATGCTAGAACACGTGTCGTGAAGTGAACGCACAGAACTCACTGTAAATGCACGTGGGTTAGCCCGCTTGTCCTTAAAAGCGACCATTTCTGTTGAGCTGATAGGTTCTTCATAATGTGTGTACCGTATAGTGACACTCTTACAAAAAAGTTCTTGGTCTTGAAGCGTTTGAAACGGTCTAACCATTTCCAGTAAAAGTGATTATAACACCCGTTTTTTTAAATCGAATCCTTCATTTGTTTCTAGCTTGAACTACAAACAGATGGAATTGAAAGTGGATTCTTAGGGAAGTGAAAGTGTTTATGAACATGTACCATACGAGATTTTTCTTTATAAAGTAAAGTTAGTGTCTTTACGCCCCAATTGGCACTATTTGAGATCATTGTGGAGAAGTTCCAGCAGGGAACGGGATAGAGGGAGCCCGCGTCCCTTAAGATAAGATAAGATAAGATAAGATACATCTTTATTGTCCAGATCCTGGCACATTGGTTTGGTGTTCCCTTGTGACTCATTAGAGCAGAGGGAGACAGGACTAACGCTAACACTATTTAAACACAATCCCACATCATCAGTCACTCATCACCACCATTATTTCTAAAATCATCATTGCTCTCAGATCCTTGACTTACATAATCTATAATCCTTGAGTCTCTATCTGTAACAGTTACATGTTATACGAAGTAGATTCTATGTAAGCGCGCTTATACTATAACCTTATGCAGTTGCCAGCGCCGTAAAACTCTTACTAAAAGTTTTTTAAAAGATTCTATGTACCTAATAATACACTATTGGACACTTTCATACGCACTTTTTTCT
>NW_004800226.1:1298-4404 GCF_000002075.1 Aplysia californica | reverse complement strand
GAGAGAGAGAGAGAGAGAGAGAGAGAGAGAGAGAAGAATAGCAACTTGTTCAAACCAAGTTGGAGTGTAGAATATAAAAAGGGAAAGAAAGTGAGACTGTGAGAGAGAGGCTGATGATTTGGAATAAAAGATATAAGATAAGATAAGATAAGATAAGATAAGATAAGATAAGATAAGATAAGATAAGATAAGATGAGATAAGATAAGATAAGATACATCTTTATTGTCCAGATCCTTGCACATTGGTTTGGTGTTCCTCCACGTGCACACACACACATACACACACACAAACAGACACAAACACACACACACACAGACACACACACACACACACACACACACACACACACACACACACACACGCACACACGCGCACACACATGCACACACACGTAGGCTTACAATCACATGCATAATATACATGAGCAGCAATATAAACAATAATAATCGGATCGGAAGCTAGATACTCACTCAATGTTTTTTTGATGCATGCTCTAATTTAAAGTCGTAAGTATACTTATACAAGATGGTTAATTAAGATAGAAGAATTTTGATAGATAATGGTAAAAATGACCTTCTGTATCTTTCTTTGTTAAGGATCAGAAGCCTAGGTCTTTTACTTCTGACTGATGTTTTCATTTGAGGAAACAAGGGATGTGTGTTGTCTAAAACGATGGAATTATTTTTTTTAGTGCAAGCTGTTATATACAATTCATCCAAGTAGGGGAATGAAGGTGTTGAAATTTTACATGCTTTCCGTATTAGTCGATTTAATTTTTCTTTATCTTGTTGTCTTGTGTTCCCGGCGCATGCTGTTATACAAAAATTGATCATACTTTCTATGGGTTGAATGGTAGAACATGGACATCAAGGTTTTATCAACTTTAAAATAATTTAGCTTCCTTAGAAAAAATAGTATTTTGTTCACTTTTTTATGCAGGAGAGAAGTGTGGACACGAAAGTTGAGTTTGTTGTCTATTGTAACACCCAAATACTTATAGTCTGACACTTGCTCGATGTTTTCACATTTAATTTTGAGTGGCTGCAGGGGCAGTTTCTTTATTCTAAAATCAACAACAAGTTTTTTTGGGTTTTTTTCACATTTAAAAGCAGCTTATGAATTTCACACCATTCAGAAAAGTTAAGTACAAAATTCCGGTAAGCGGTTTCGTTATGGTCAGCCTGAATTAGCCCAATTGTGGTTGAATCATCTGCAAATTTTATCAACTTGATGTTACTGTTGTTTATTTGGCAATCGTTCGTGTATAGTGTGAATAAAACTGGTGACAAAACACATCCTTGAGGGGCCCCTGTATTTGTTGTGATGTATGTCGATGAAGAATGTTTTAATTTTACATACTGGGTTCGGTTGGTAAGAGAATTGCCTATCCATGATATTAAATTGACCTTAAAAATTGTGTTTTTTAATTTCTTTAAAAGGATAGCTGGCTGGATAGTATTTAAGGCTGACGAAAAATCAACTAACAGGATCCTACAGTATGTTTTTGGCTTGTCTAAGTGTCTATATACAGGGTGATAAAAAAACAACAACAACAACTTTACAACTTGTTTTTTAAATATCTTCCTCCATACTAAGGTTTTGCGTTTCAGATTGGAACATACCGTTTGGAAGCCAAAAGGAATTTGTCTGATATGTATTTTAAATAAGTCCATTGAATGGTTTTGCTATATATAGCGCGTTAAAAAAACAACCCATTTTCAACTTTGTCGCCATTTTCATAGCATGACGCACCAGTTCGCATTAGGCCTACCACTAAAAGTTGCAACAATCACGCCATATTGCAAGCTACAGCAGTCTAACAAGTCAACAGAAGTCTGCAAATATTATTTTCCCCAAATTTTATTCTCCTGCTTAGATCAGGGTTACGTTTAGTAAAGAACAGAGAGCCTTTTGTATTGGACATTACCTCTCCACAAACTCACCATCCCTGACATTCCGTAAGTTCTGCGCACGGCATGGAGAGAATGCTTAGGTGCCCTCAAGACCTTTGGCGTCATGGGTAGAGAAGTTCCGTTAGTTTGGATCTATAGCAAATCAGAACTAAAACGTTCTTTGAAACATGACCACTTCAGGTCGAAAACGCACCATGCGCAGCCCTTTAAACGTCATCAGAGTGCATATTTCAGTAGCCGAGTCCCATGAGACGTCTGTCCGTGGATGATCAGGTCCTCGTGTTAGAGCGCCACTGAACATTTCGAACGACGCGTTAAAAATGTGTCGAGTCCAAAGGAGGGAATGTGGAGCACTGCTTCTAGGAATTTCAGAATGAAATCAATAGCTTTTTTTAAAAACTCTGTAAAAGAATTAAAATATTGTTTAAATGTCACAGAGGTGAAAAATTAATGTCAAAGAGAAAATGAAGAAAAAAGTCAACTAATCTTTTCACGACTTCCTTTACAGGATTTTTAAACATTGGTGAACTTTGGGTTTTGGGGTGCTTTTTTCTTTTAGCCGTTTCCGTTTTCAAAACATGTTTCTTCTTCGTGGATTTTATATCAAACAAATTCCTTTTGAATGAATTATGTCTGTTCCAAATTACAAGATTCTAGAACAATTTTTGCGCGAGATATTTAGAAAAAAAGTTGTAAAGTTTTTTTGGGATCACCCTGTATGTTGTCAAGAAATATAGTGAAATGGCGTCTTCCACACTTCTCCCGTGACGATATACAAATTGTAGAGGGTCCTGGATGGGTTCTATGTACGTTCGTAGTCTTTTTAACACAATTTTTTCTAGACATTTTATATCTGCTGATGTTAAGGCTATTGGCCTTAGGTCATTCATTTAAGTAATTAGTTCTTTCTTTGGAAGGGGGGCGATTTCAGAACATTTCCAAATAGTGGGAATAACATGTGTCAACAACGACTGGTTGATAATACAGGTGTAAATAAAACTAAGTTGTGCTGAACACATTTTCAATATTTTGGGTTGCACACCGTCTGGACCACACGCCTTTCTCACATTCACACGTCAAAACACACATCTAACCTCACGTTCTTCAACAACAACAGCGTTATTTTCTTTTGTATACATGTACACACACACACACACACACACACACACACACACACACACACACACACACA
>NW_004800226.1:0-1178 GCF_000002075.1 Aplysia californica | reverse complement strand
ACACACACACACACACACACACACACGCACACTCACACAAACACAAGAATAAGAATATTGTTTAAAAAAATCAAGTATCTCGGTCTTTCATGTAATAGTTGTAAAGCGCATAGAGCATGCTCTTGAGCATGGGTATGCGCTATATAAATGCAATTATTATTTCTTCTGGGGTGTTGTTACAGTGTATCCCTTTCTGCCGGGGTAGGCCTTGGCAGAAAGCGCCAGAGCCTGCCTCTTATAAATGTTAATGATCTAAATTGTGTCGCAAACATTTTCATTCAGATTTTTAAAAAGAAAACAACACCTGTGAAAACTTCTGTCCACTGCAGCATCATAATATCGGTTCTTACACTTAAACTCAGCACAGGTGGAAGGCATTTTTATTAATTGACTTGCCTAATCTCGGAATAAAACCGTCTTTCTTATCTAGGTATTTCAGTGCGTAAGCGCAGCGCAGGTAGACCACAGTTCCGCTGCGAGAAAGGGCTCCTATCAGGCGTGCAGTGCCGCCCACAGAGAATCCTCCATTCCTTGCGTGCATTCCCCCACCCCGCCCATCCCCACAACGTGGCCCAGCCCGATAAGATTCTATAAAAAGAAACACCGCAGTTCGTAATTTAGACCACAGTCGACGGCCATATTTGCTCCCCACCTGGGCGTGCCGCTTGTGGCGCCGCGAAGAAAGAGAGAGAGAGCAGGCTCCATTAGTTTTCTAAGCTCCTTGGTTAGACTAAAGGAGTTTACCTTGGTCAGACTGGAAACGAAAGAGAGCGAAGAGGAACAGGAATGTCCTCATGCGTTTAAACGCCACGGTCGCTCACACTCAAACAAAGAGAATAAAGCAACACACATAAATACTCGCGTGTGGGCGATTGGCGGGTGCTCTTGTGTGGTTTACTCCTTCTTTCCTATCAAACACCTATCGCCCTTATCTCCCCCCCCCCTTTTTTTATGTTTGTTACTCTCTTGTAACACCTCTAACCTCCTGGCGCTCATATGACCTTATGCAGTTGTGAGCGCTGTAAAACCTGTACTAAAACAAAACAATACACACGTGAAAAAAAAATGCAGCGGTGGTCCGAATGCAACGGAGTTCACGGAGGGCGAAGGCGAGCACAGCAAAACAGCCTCAGTCGTCAAAGTCTCGCTCGCTCAGTGCTCGGAACACGTCCGAACAC
>NW_004800225.1:3192-4319 GCF_000002075.1 Aplysia californica | reverse complement strand
GGCTTACTGTGATAGACCAAAGAAAAGAAAATGTGCTATTGCAAATAAAGAATGGGCGTAAGGCATACCGCTACTTTAGAATTACAACGTTTTATCTGACAATTTTGGCCGTTTTGCATTTCTAAGGCCATGATGTCAGAAAAAAATGTTCGATCTGCTCTATAAAAATCGAAACATTATTCAGTGTTGTTATCAAGATATTCAAAGAATTGCATTTTTTAAAAAAGCTTGAACATGTTGTGAAACTCAGCATTAAATTTTAACGTTAAATTTTTCAAAACTAGGTACTGAGCAGATAGAAAGTTGTTATTCTAGTGTAGCGAAAAGTTAGCAATAGTCGGTCGGGTAAGGAAAAGAAAGTAAAGAAACGAATAAATACACGTAGTTTCCCTTTTGATTGTGGGTGCTGTTGTTGTAGTTATTGTTGTGACTGTTGCGCTTGTCACTGATGCTGTTGTGACTGAACTTAAGCAGAGAGGCAAGTAAGTACAACCCAATGCCACACTTTTAGAAAGAAATTAGGAAGACACAAACATCTTATAAAGCGGCTGTACCAAATTTGACTCGGAAAAAAAATGTGTTGTTATCAAATTTCACAGTTACAAAAATAGAGATAATACAGAAGTGTGAAATAAAGACAAGGGATAAACTGTAATTACAGTTCATCCCAGTTTAGCAGGCAGCTGAAATATTATACTCCGTACTTCAATTTAAGAGAGCAAAAATATCTGCATATCACGATGTCACTTTATCTCAATCAAGTCTAAAATCAAATCGTCGCATGAGCCAATTTAATCAAAGAAAAGCTCTCAGCAGTCTCATTAACTTAAAATAGACGTGAAAGCCCTGAAGTGAAGAGATGAATACAGCAATAGGCGGCTATTTATGGTTGAAGCTCGTGGTACAGCCTACTTCTAATACTTGTACAGAACTAATGTACTGTCTTTGCTGCTATTTTGAAACTGAACTTTTATTTCTCCGCTCCTCAAAAGTTGAAGTCTAGGTTTGTTGGGGGGAAAACCCTCAATAAATCTCCACTTCTCCCGCTCCTATTTCCCTGCACGCATTACACAAACACACACACACACACAAACACACACACACACACACACACACACACACACACG
>NW_004800225.1:0-2441 GCF_000002075.1 Aplysia californica | reverse complement strand
CGACCACACAAAATATACGTGTAGACATCATAAAAAGTTTGAAGTTGACATCAAATGCAGAAAGAGGGTATTTGCTATAAAATTATGTAACATTAACAAACAGAAAGATTATAAAAAGAAACAGACAATTGAGCCAGAATTTAAAAGAGGGGCAGTGCGAATGCTCTAGTGTAGTTGATCATTACGAAGGCAGATTGTCAAATTGATTTACAGATTCTGGGTCATTGTACTATACTTCTTCTTCTTCTTCTTCTATCCCGTGGTTGGGGCAACCGTGGGGGCACCATTGCATGTGGCAACGAGCTCTCGCCACTTGTCTCTGTCCTCTCTTTTCCTCAGATTGTCACCCATCATCTTCCCTGTCCACTCTGTGATGTTGTCCTCCGTTCTCAATTAAAACTAATAAAGCGTCTTTTTTAAAAATTATTAATCTGGTTTCTCTTTGAGTTGGACTCTGGGGTTTCGAAAGAAAAATAAACGTCCTTTGTATTTTCACGTATTATTATTATTTTTTTTCCCGAAGTTACAGCATCATATCGAAGGGAATTTCTCCCAAGGACGACCAACCTTTTCCCGTCTTCTTAGAGACAAGGCATAACCTACTACAGTACAGTCCGACTTTCTACAATTCAGTCAGTAAACACAAACAAAGCTTTCTCAGGCGCGGGATATCGTGGCCGCCTTGATTGTCGCTCTCACAGATGTTTTTATTTTGAATTTTCTCATTTAAAATCTGGCTCATGGGAAATGAATAATTGAGCTAAGAAGATGTAACATATTAACACAGACAATGAGAAAACATCTCTCCGTCATGGTCGGTTACGAACGAGTTTTTCTAATAAAAAAGACAATTTAATAATATGTCCAGTGTCAAATAGTGGAGTAAATCGGTGTGTTCTAAGACAAGTCATTAAAAAACCGTTTCAATTTAATTTTTAGATAAACAGTCTACAGGTTTGACAATTACCGTCAAGGACCAAGCGTGTAAATCTAAATCAAGTAATCACAACTTGATATCAACTGAAAACACCAAGCCCCAGCTTGGCGTGCCTATATCCCATCTTTCCAATTTTACACCTAAACGCATGTGCCCCCCCTCCCCCCCCCCCCCCCTCTCTCTCTCTCTCTCTCTCTCTCTCTCTCTCTCTCTCTCTCTCTCTCTCTCTCTCTCTTTCCAACACACATAAAGACACACAGACATATCCCCTCTCCAACACACACAGGCACAGGAAAAGCCACAGAAATGCACACTCAAATACAAACGTACAATTCTCCCCTCGTAGTTGCCTAATAACTGCCGGCCAATGGTAGAGTAGGGGTTGGAACTAACACCGTCCGCAAGAATTTAGGACATATTAAAACCACCAAATGCTACAAGTTAATTACATTTATTTCTTCACGGTAAAAAAAAACGCGGCACTTTTTTGTTGTTTAAACAGGGCCATGGTCAAAGTTCCAGACATGTCTCCAGACATATCGATATCAAGGGCAATCACTAGCATACATCGCGTCTGTGTCAGAAATCACAAATCGCCCGAGGGAAAACGGGTGGCAATTTGAGACAGGTGAAGGCGGGTGTGTAGAGAGGGGGGGGGGGGCGCTCTTCCGATTCGACTTCTCAACCAGAAATAATTTAAAATAATTATTTCTAAACGCCTCTAAAAAACGGGGCTATTTGCTTTCGCGTAAGAAACAGCTCGCAGCAGGCGGCGACGTTGAGACAAACGCCTGCCCGATGAAGGGGATATAATTACAGGCAGATGACTGACGAGTTCCCCCGGACACCCTATTGATTTTGGGCCCCAGTCAACGACATCTATTCTGACCCGGAGCCACGCCGGAAGTGGGTCATCGGCCATCTTTTGTGAAGACTGGGGGTGGCGAGGAAATGCTGCTCTGTCCGTACACGGTGAATGCAGGAGATCAGTGCACTCCTTGGCCAGGGTAAAATAATACAAGCTTGGCTATTAACTTTGTAATTTGTTGGGGAGAAGTGCTTCCAACTCATCAAAAGAGGAATTCAGGCGAATGATTTTAAAATGACATTGCTTGATATTTATTCCTTTTTGCACTTTCTAACCCTGTGCTACTTTTTACAAACACTACTAATAATATACCCTTCTTAAGTCGACAAATATACATCTACAAAAATGCACACACACACAAACACACACTCACACACACACGCACACACACACACACACACACACACACACACACACACACACACACACACACACACACACACTCGCAAAAACAACACACACAAAAAAACGCCAAAATAGAATTGGTGTAGACACCATAATCACTCCCACATACCCGAAGTTACACAACACAAGCAGAGTTAATCATATAAAAATGACAAACAGCCCCCACGTAACCAGGCCTACATAACCTTCCCTACATCGGATTCAGAATTATAAATATCCCTCAACACCCCC
>NW_004800224.1:2586-4325 GCF_000002075.1 Aplysia californica | reverse complement strand
GTTCGCTGCGCCATTATGAACAAATGAATGATAAAACACCAATCTAGCTATAATATATTATAGTCTAGTGTTTGTGGCACTTTTCCCCTCTTGCCTTCATTTGCTTCAAATTGAGTCAAATGGCGTGCTTCATGATAAACTAAAATTACGTCTGCGTGACCAATTTAGGATATGGCAATAACATAAATCTTTGGTTGTCCCCCACAATTCGTAAAAATAATATGCAGTGTTGTAAATAAAGCGACCGGCACTTATGAACTCGTTTTGTTTCGCTTCTCAAACAGGAGTACTTTTTAAAAAATACATCAGACGCTCGCAGTGGATCTTCTGCCCCGTACGTGCTGGAGTCAAGGGAAATGAAAGAGCAGATAGGCTAGCAGGCTCCGTAAACATAGAGGGAGTGCTTACCCTTGGTCTACCAACTGTAATCACCCTTGTCCGAGATCACATAGCCAGCAGCCGTAAAGAGGAATCCTTCACGAAGGAGGTTGTGATTGAGAAAGGAATACAGCCTGGTGAAGGCAGGAGGAGCAGCCTGCGTGACCCCATCAGACGCTACAACAACCAGCTGATGATGGAGACAATCAGCCTGCCCACACTGAAATGGACCCTCATGAAGAGGGGCGAGGAATCATGGAGCACCCTGTCTTCCTATGACCCCAGTTCTACATTCAAGTATATCCAAGTATACATCTTTGCTCCTAGTTTTGATACACAGGATACACACGAATTGCCACTCCTTGGAACTTCAACCAGACACACTAAAACTACAAATTTTTACCAAGAAAACAGAGGGAATTTTAAAGCTGCTCACGTCACATTTTCCAACTATCATTATCAACCGGTGCTCTGCCGACAGGCATGGGTGATCATGTACCTCCACTTCCATCTGTCGTGCGTTGCAGCGATGGTGTCTGTTGTTCTTGCTGCTCCCAAACATGTTGTCAACTTATCCAGTATCTTTTCACTGTGTCTGCCTCTGCCTCTCTTTCCATCGAACTTGCCTGTTGATACAATATTCTCCAATGCTTCTTTCTGCATTGTGTGTCCAATGAAATTTCCAACTATAGACCTATGTAACTGAAATTCAGATGCAGATACTTCCTGATTCTTTCGCGTGTAGAATGTTTTAGCGTGTTCTATGATAGCCACAAAAGAAACGTTGAATGGAAGAAGTAGTAGGGCAAGGGTGAACAAAGTCACGTAAGCTGATGTAGCAGTGAAAAGGTCAACAAAGTCGTGAAATAAACTTTGAAGAGAAGATGTAGTAGTAAAAGGGTTAACAAAGTCACACGACGTGATGTGGTAGTGAACGGGTTAACAAAGTCACCAGAGATGATGTACATAGCATGATGAAAGAGTTAACAAAGTCACAAGGGTTGGCGTGGCAGTGGAATGGTTAACAAAGTCACCAAGAGGGTTGACGTGACAGTGAAAGGGTTAACAAAGTCGATATCGGGAGAATTACCCGGCCCAGACCCCGGGGAATGTGTACAGGCGCCAAAACTGCAATCAGTTACCGGGGCAACGTGCGGCAAGTTCTCCATGACCCCTACAGAATTTGAAAATTTCTGACGTGGCTCGCGTGGTGAAGATATGACAATGTCTGTTCTTACAAATTCCCCCAGTCTCTATTGGCTGGACACGAAGGGTTTGGAATGTTTGGGCCAAACCATAGTAGGCTATTCAGAAGAAGAAGAAGAAGAAGGAGAAGAAGAAGAAGAAGAAGAAGAAGAAGA
>NW_004800224.1:0-1971 GCF_000002075.1 Aplysia californica | reverse complement strand
CCCCACCTACTCTGGGCTCCTGACTCTTTTTGCAGTCTTTCTACTGCTTCTCCTTTACTCCTTCTTACTGTTGTCTTTCAGCCACACCCCTGATCTTAAGGTAGGTAAGATCTACACCTAGCCTTCTTGGACAAGGGCGAAGAATCTCGGAGGCTTTGTGTGCAAGTTGCGCACGTTGAAGATCCCTTGGTGGTACAAAATCGATAAGAGTAGGCTTCGGCTGCCACCCGGGCAAGATTCAAAACTTCCTACCAACAGAAAATGTTTGGTGTGTCTCGCACGCTCATATGACCTTATGCAGTTGCGAGCGCCGTAGAACACTTATTAAAAAAAGCAAAAACAACAACAACAACAACAACAACAACAACAACAACAACAACAACAACAAAAATAAATCTAAATCCCTAATTAACATGTCGTCTTGGAAAACATGGCGCAAGGGCATAATATTATTTCCATTATCATTCACTCCGCGTTTTCACAAAACGATAATATGCTAAATTGCAGTTATCAATTTTTCCCGTATTTCCTAGACTGATGAAATTGTTTTCTTTTTTTTCTGAATATAAAAAAGAAATCCTCTCTCTTAAAATAGCTGTATCTTAATTCGGGAGTTGTAACAAACACTATGCTTAGCCGATTTCACGGATTGGTGGATGATCGTGAATATCAATAGCATGTTAAAATGATGGGGAATTTTAACACTCATATCAACATAATTCAGGTCAATTAGGAGGTGGACTTCCAAGCCTGTCTGTCAGGGCTTATACCCGGCCCAGGATGAGAGGGATACAACATCCCAGCGGTGAGACTGAGGTACTCGATGATTGGTCGCTTTTAAGCACAAGGGGGCTATCCCGAAGAAAGCCGTTTTGAGAAAATCGAAGGTAAAGCTTTTGACCCTTGTTCAGTTTCTTTGAAAGACAAGGGGAGTTTTCTCTATAACCAAACAAATATACACACCAATGAAACCAAACTTTTCCTATAGATAGGCAATGCCCACTTTTGGTGCAGGTCAAGATTTCTGGAAACTCCGGAAATCTGGGTTAGCCCGCTTGTCCTTAAAAGCGACCTATTAATTTGTATAGATTTAGAGCCCTAATTAACACGTCGTGTTGGAAAACATGGCGCTATGGCGAAGTTTTTAACGCCCCCATCAACATAATTTAGGTCAATGAGGAGGCTGACATCCTAGCCTGTCTGTCAGGACCTACCCTGCCCAGGGTGAGAGGGATACAACATCCCTGCAGTGAGACTCTGATTCCTTCATTCATCATTCATCAAGTGCCATATCTGAGACAGACATCGGCGATCATGGTTCTCCATTCATTCCTTTGCTCGGATGCTTTTAAGAAAGATACGTTTCCATGATCTTTCCCCGTTACCCATTTGTTTACGTTCCCTGAGTAGGTTACTCTGGGCCTACCCAATTTTGCCAGAGAGAGAGCTAGATGTTCAAGACTCTTATGTCTCTTCAGGTGTCCCAAAAACTGCATTTGTCGCTTCCTGATTGTTTTTAACAATGAGCGTCCCACGAGGGCTTCATCAAGCACTACCTCGTTTGATTTCTTTTCCTTCCACGATACTCTTAGCAGTCTCCTAAGAAACCACATTTCTGTTGCTTCTATTTTATTTTCACTGTCTTTAGTGATTGTCCAGCATTCACAGCCATATAGAAGGGTTGACCATACATATAATTTCATTTCAGAACTTTCATTTTGGTAGTCTTTGAAATGTTTCTATTTTTCAGGATTGGGCTAATCTTATTAAAACTAACCTTAGCCATGGTAATTCTCCGTTTCATTTCCGTAGAACATTTGGCATCAGATGTTATCATATATCCTAGGTACTTAAACTATTGGACTTGAACAACTAGTATTTGCTGCTTTTTTTATATTACAATGCATTCTGTTTTCTTTACATTCAACACTAATCCTTTACGTGAGAGACTGAAATACTCGATGGAAATCC
>NW_004800223.1:0-4284 GCF_000002075.1 Aplysia californica | reverse complement strand
GAGAGACAAGGAAACCCTGAGAAATTATAACATCACAACTGAAAGAGTTGCAGATTTAGCCTACCTTAGAACACAACATATTACACCCACCCCCCCTCGACTCTTAACGGTAACAGAGGATGAAAAAGTCAAAAGGTACATGGTCATATACTTACCAGTTTGTCAAAGAATTGTGAATCTCTATCATCATCGGGCTCAGATTTGACACGCTGTTGAAGTAAACCACTTGCAAGTAGATCTAGAATCTAGAATCTAGATCTAGATCTAGAATCTAGTCCATAAAAATCACAGGTTTGACATAGACCTACAGTGAAGTTTCAAGTCAAAATTTCAATAACATAATATTGTGTGCTCACCGTTACAAGCGACCAATGCATTCTTGTCACCAGCACCTCATCGTATTGTGTTGATTAAACGCACAATCCCGTTTTGTGGGAAGTTGTTCTACGCGTTTGTGAAAAATGAATGAATGCAAAGGGACAACTCCTGGTGATTTCAAACCTGTCTTCGAGTCCTGAAAAACAGCACACCCAAGCTGATCGCGACATCCTGCTGAGACGTTAAACAAAACGCACAATTTCTTTCAATCCACAAGAGATTCTAACTGAAATTACTAATTTTTTTTTCTCTCGACACGTTGCAAAGGTCTTTTAAAACTCAGCCTGTGTTTTCTTGAGCTTTTCCCATGAGTAGTTGAGTAGGCCTACCAATTTCACGTGCTCTCACGTGATGAATGAATAAAACATGTTTATCCCCGATCCACGTTTCTCTTGGCCTAGTTTTTTTGGGGAAAAAACCCTCCCCCCGCTTGTTGTTGACGATTTCCCGAGTTCTCATACACATAATATATTTACCACAAATGGCACGCCTTTTCCTTTATCGTTGAACTGTCATGTTCAAGAAAGTCGTGCGTTTTCATGGTTGCTCAGTTCAGTATTATGAATAATAAATAATAATATTATGTCTTTCTTTCTTTCTGTCATACAGAGGAAAGGGCACATTGTGCGAAGATGGGCACGGTGTGTTTTGTTTCATGATATGCGAAGCTGTTGCGTAGGCCAGAACAGTTTCGTTTTACCCACTAGTTTTGTTTTGTTTCTTGTTATAAAACATTTTTTAAAAATTAAATGTTTCACCCTACTTATTCTGTCTGTCTGTCTGTCTGTCTCTCTTTCTCCCCCTCTCTCTCCCCCCTCTCTCTCTTTCTGTTTTCAGGCTGTCTACGCCCCTGGGTGAGCGTCTGTGGTGTAGTAGATAGGCATTTTGTTCTTGCACGTAGATGAACCGAGTTCCATTCCCAAGTAGGGAGAATATTTATCGAGTATCTCGATCGGTCTTTCTGCTGGAATGTTCTATTCCCCTCAGCCTGGGCTGGTCTCAAGGAGGTTACAGTGTAAGGTCTTTGGCTGGTCCTGGCAGGCAGGGTCGGAAGCCCGCCTCCTAAATGATCCAAATTGTGTCCGGGGGCGGGTGTTAAAAAACACCGACATGTTTATGATTATGAATGTTTGATGTAGATCGTCCAATTAGTAGTTGTAAAATATAACTATTGAATTCCTTGTTCTGTTAACAGAAAAAGTTACATCTTTCAATGTTAAAAAAGGCGGAGTGTAATTAGGGAAGAACACAAGAAGAACATTAAACATTTTCAGTTTCTGTTGAGTCTGTTTTAAACTAAATCAAAAGCAATCAAAATTGTCTTTTGGTTTAGTATTAGTAGAGGTTATACGGCGCTCGCAACTGCATAAGGCCATATGAGCGTCAAGGGGTGGATGTCAACAGAGAATTCCTTACAGGGAATCAGGCATAGGCCTACTCTGCTCATCTCTCTTGCTTCAACAGCACAAAGTCTGCGTCGACTATCAAGGCACCCCGGAAATAGCGAGTCACAAGAGTGTGACAAACATACAAAAGAAGTAGAAGAAAAATGCCGACAGTAAGGATTAGGAAAGAAAAAGCAGTAGTTCCCTGTTGCAGTTCAGGCAGTTATGAGCGTGACATTGATGAATCAGTCCATTTATAATTCTACTTTGCATAAGACATGATAAGAACAAGTTAATGTTCCCCCTTTGGGAATGGCCTAAAGACACTTCAGTCAGTAGCACCGTTCCGAGGGGTATCACAAGATTGTGGGAGGGGGGAGGGGTGAAATAGGGAGCGGCCGTTTGCACAGGTGAATTTCTTATACAGGTGGCCATCAGAACATATTCGACATGCTGTTTCCTTGAAATGTTCACTCAACTCTTCGCTAAAATAGAATGAAAACTATCCAGTTGCCTTAAAATACTTTATTCGCAGTAGTAATACATGATGTATAAGAAGAATGCAGCAAGTTTTTTTTATTATAGATATTTAATGTCATTTATTTTGTAATTCATTGGAGACAAGATGGTTTGCGTAAAGTATTTACATAATACAGAGTCATAGTCAAACCGTGAAAAACTTTGAAATCTGATATACAAGTTCAATGATACCGTACTGGGTGGACCGAATTGATCCACGTGTAAACAAAATGAAGTCAATCAAAGCAAATGCAAGTAAGTTACAAGGGAACAAATTAATGGTCAAATATGATCAAGTCCAAATAATCTAAAATTGAATTATTTTTTTTCCTAAATGTTCATATTACATTTTGTTGAAATGAAAAGAAGCAAATGAAAGAGACAAAAGTCATAAGCAATGATTTCAGCTTTCTTCACATTCATTCATTGATGAGCAGCGTTTGACATTAAAGTGAAATAAAAACTGAAATATACAAGCACGCTTTAAATATTTTTACCAATATCTTTCTAGCAAATTGGATGGAAAAATACTTATTGCTAGCAGTGGAGAAAATCTAACATACTTACTAATCCCCTCTCTCTTTTCACTTATGGGACTGCTTCATAATATTTCTACAGTAATGGTGGTTCTGACAACATGCCGACTTGCATTAGATCTTCTCGAACTCTTGTTTTAATTTAGCTTGATGAAGAATAAACAGAAAAAAATACCTCTGTCCTTTTTTTTAGTGAAGCAAGAACATAAAAAAAAATAAAGTGAAATAAGATTTAATTACGGTTTTCATTCAGTACTCCCTCTCAGATAAAAGAAATGCTTGTTTTGAATCTTAGATTTTAGTAGTCTGATAATAACATTTACGCCCCACCATATCACTGAATGAAAATAACAAGCAAATTCTCAAATTAAAAAAAAAGAAACTAGCGGAAAGAACTTAATTAAGGAAAACATGTACACAGACAGAACGAGTGAGCATGTTGTCAACTGGAACACAAAAATGTCTCCCCCGTACATTCACTCCTGAGGCACATACACATTAAATATTCATTTCTTAATTAAAGAAAGTCCACAAGATGCTTCCAGAAGCCTCACTTCAATTGCTAGGGGCCAGAAGGAAGTTCGAAAAGAGTGAACATGCAAATGATAACTATCAAACTAGAGAAATAAAGGTTCAGCATGTAGATTAGGTAGTTTTGTAGCTTTCTCTCATTCAAGCTTGGTCATGTTGAAACATTCAAAGTTACATACATACATACCAGAAATAAATGTCTATGAGGAAAGTGCTATGTCAGAGAGGAGTAATAATAAAATATGGACAAGTCTTATTTATTTATAAACAAATGGAAAAAAGTTATGAGGAAAGAACTGTTTTCAAACATTGCTGTTAACTGTAGTTGCTATAGTAGGAGTAAAATTGTGTGAGTGTGAGTGTGTGTGTGTATGTGTGTCTGTGTGTGTGTGTGTGTGTGTGTGTGTGTGTGTGAGTGTGTGTGTGTGTGTGTGTGTGTGTGTGTGTGTGTGTGTGTGTGTGTGTGAGTTACAAAATCACATAAGGTGGGGTCAAGTGATCTATCTATCGTGGTTGAACATTGGTGGCTTATGTATAGGCCTACCATCAAAATTATATTTTCTCTTCTGGACCTTTCATATATCTAATGACTGGTAATTTTATTTTCTCTGCAGTAGGAAAAAAGTACAAAAATAATCAAAATAAATATCTTATCAGCATTTGAAACACACATTATAGTCCTTACAAAAGAACAAGCTCATGTAATGTTGAGTGGAAAAGGGACTTGCAATACTTGTAGCCGCTACACTCAAGTCGGGACTGTGGTAAATTCAGAATTAATTAATATTGCGATACTTTGGTACACTGGTATAGTGAAAATAACTTTGCACTAGGTTCGCTCTCCTCATTCTAGACTCGCTCACTCTCGGTTGCTCAAACTTCTTCACACTAGAACAGTGCTTTTTAATCCTTCGAAGGGATCAGTTGGGGGGGGG
>NW_004800222.1:2534-4337 GCF_000002075.1 Aplysia californica | reverse complement strand
AAAGCATCCTAATCTTTACCTTGATAAAATGATTCTTAAATATAGAGGTGTTATGTGTGTCCACTGATCGTCTCAGAAATAAGGTAAGAAATTGAGAAGATGATAATATATACATGTATATGGTAGCCTAAGGCTAGAGGTTTTTATATCTCTACATCTCGTACATAATTAAGTCAATGATACAAACATGAACAGTTAACAGCTACAGAAGAAAAATAGAGAAAGAAAAGTTTATAATACAAAATACATTGTAAAATATATTTATTATTAGTGTACTATCTCATAGTAATAAACATGGGACAACTGAGAAACTATATGTGTACAAATTTAGAAGCCATCATTGCAAAACTGCAATTTTTCAGCACTCGGGAAAAACAGCTACTTCTGTGCAATGAGCAATATTTCTTTAAAAAAACAGAGTACAAAAATATGTGCTGCAATAATGTAAATGATATGTTAAATGCATAAACTGAGTCATAAATTACTTTTACAATTGACACACGTACACTGACAAAAAGGATAATTCATTTCTTATTTCAGAAACACAACCCTTCCTACCTGGATGATCTGGTATCCACCCAAAATTTTTGTCATGGATCAATAAAGTTTATCTCATCTTATCTGAACTTTCTTTCTTCTTGATTTTAATTTCCCCAAAACCTTTCCCTGATAAAAGTGACTTTCCTACAAAAACTTTTTCCCTGCTTACCTTAAATCCTTTCTCCAATCCTCTTCGCTGACCCAAAATCTCCCATTAGGACTGAGGACCCAAACCTTCACTGTGTCTTTTTAGCAACAACACAAAAAAGTCTAGATCTACCACGCATTTAGAGCAAACACGCACATAGCAAACAGATGATGTTCAGGTCCTGAATTTTGTCTTATACACATATGTGAGGCATCGTGGTGAAATCAGGCGCTCGTCAAAATAATGAAATCAAAGAAACCAACATTTTTCTGGCGTTTAGCAATTAACACCCCCCTCCCCCCCTTTTTGCCTCAACACCTTTTAAGACCATTTAAAAACATATTTTTGAGTGGATTTTACTGAAAAACTTTGACAAAAGGCCCCAAAAATATAAATTTACAGCTACCAAGGACACTCAAGCTTTAGACGTTACAAAACGACAGACATTTTCTCACCAATTTTACCTCTGACACCAGGCAAACCCCACCCCCTTCAATCGCAAATATCTCGATTTCTCTTCTAGAAAGATTGGTATTTTTTCAACTAGAGCAAGACAAATGAACAGGTTTTTAAGACGATACTAATAATTCCATTTACCCAAAAAGTGATCAGAACCCGATTCCGCCACGTTGTGTGTAACACGTATTTTATTCTTTTATTTATTTTTTTGGTAAGTGTTTTACTGCGCTCGCAACTGCATAAGGTCATATGATCGCGCGGGACACATTAAACTTTTTAAGTCGGTACGAAATTTTGAATTTTACCGAACTACATCATGGTGTGACTTTTTCCTCCTACCCAAAACAGAAACAAAATCCTGTTCAGAAATACGAAAACAAATCTAGATCTAGATCTAATAACTGTTGTTGCTAAAAATTGACGAGTGCCTATTCCACTGCGACCTGAGACAAATATTTTACTACTAGATCTAGATCGGATCACACACAGACACACACACACACACACACACGCGCGCGCGCGCGCGCGCATCTATCTAGATCTATCTATCCTATCTATCTATCTGTTGTAAAAAATATATATGGAGAATACAACACCAAAAATAAGTTCAACTTCTTATTTGAGAACACTGTATCATTTCTACACCCTTTTAAAAG
>NW_004800222.1:0-1194 GCF_000002075.1 Aplysia californica | reverse complement strand
CCCAGGCGTAAGATTGTATTTGAACGGCCCCTTACAGAATGAAATTGAGCCATCCGCACCACAACCTGATATCTTCTTTTTCTTCTTCAGTGCCAAAGCTGAAACAGTCTTGGGTAATCCTGTCCCCGTAGAATTATGCAAATTTAGATGGCCAAATTATGCGAAAAAAGGCCAAATTATGCAAAAATTATGCAAGTTACCGTAACACCATTCGCGACATGTTTGGCACTTTTTCAACACCAATTTCCTTGATTTTCATGTTTTATGTACAGAAAAAATGAAAACAGAACATATCAGTATCAGTAATTCGTCGTGTATTTGGAAAGAAAACAATACACATCAGTCAGAAAAAAAACAACCAAAAAATATAATCTCTGTAACTTTCAACTGTAGATCTAGATTTATAGAGGAAAGAAAAATGTAGAAAAAAAAAAAAAAAAGGCATCTGGACCTCTATGCTGGCACATTACTAAAACTAGGGACACCTGTCAAACATGAAACATCAGCAGACATGAGAACAACAACTTTTGATGGATTGAAAAATTGAACATGCTCCAGGAACAAACTCCCAACACATAACCAAGATCTTCTAACAAGGGAAATAACCAGCTCGTCACTTAAATGAGACTTATTACGGTGATTACGTCCCTACTTATTGTTTTGTGGGTGGAAAAAAAATGGGAAAAAAAATCGTGAAAAAACACGGGGAATCCAAAATTATGAAAATGTTGCAGAATTACGCCAAAAAACGCGACCGCACAATCGCATAATCCAACGGGGACAGGTAATCGTGGTGCGCGTTCATTCATGGCCTACCTCTGTCTCTTTTGCTTTTTACAACAACAAAAAATGTGTCATTTGATATAGAAAACTTCAAAAAGCATTACCTTCGAACTCGCTCCACAATTGGGTGAATCTGCGGGCTCTTATTTGGCTTTTTTGGGTCAAATGAAACATCATCCTCTTCGTTAGCAAATACCTGAAAATAACAAAAATATTGTGAGCAGGCATCAACATAGATGGTGAAAGGTATTCCCATTTCTTCTTCTTTCGTGTTCTCTTGCTAGAACAAGGGGCTGTGGATGGAAGGTTGAGAGAACTGTAAAAGCATTAAAGCATTAAGTGTGTTTGTTTAGTTTAATCTTAGAATATTTTACAGAAGATTTGCAAATAGGTCATACAAGTGCTGAAGAT
>NW_004800221.1:2025-4342 GCF_000002075.1 Aplysia californica | reverse complement strand
ACACACACACACATACATACAAACAAACATAGACACTCATAATTCAGAAACAACAAATCAACATGTACATTAACATTTCAGTAACCTAACAGACGCACATTAATGTGTCCGAGCAACAACTCAAAAGTCTTTTATGCAGTTGCGTAAAACCTCTACTAAAACAAGAACAAAAAGTGAGGCAGCGTGGTGGAATCAGGCCCTCGTCAATTTTGGGGCATGTAGAGTTATTGGTATCTTCTTAAAGCTTGTTCACTTGTCTTTATTTGGATTTAAAAAAATATCCAATAATCTTGAATACAAGTCGAGATATTTGCAAAAGAAGGAGGTGAGGGTCACCTGTTTTCAGAGGTAAAATTAATGAGAAAATGCCCCCAAAGATTAGTTATTTCCTTTGCTTAAGGGTCCGTGGTAACTGAAAATTGACATTTTTTGAGTGCCTTTATGCAACGTTTTTTCAGAAAATCTACACAGAAATGAGTTCTTTAATGGGCATGAAAGGTGTTGAGCCAAAAAACAAAAATTTGATAAAAATTCACAAACCTGCGGAAAAATGCAAGTTTCTTAACTTTGATAATTTTGACGAGAGCCTGATTCCACCACGCTGCCTCACATATGTTGTTGTGGTATTGTTCAATGTTTCATACCCAAATCAAAAACAGAAATCTGCATTAAATATAATATCACAGCATATGTATTGTTGTCTGACTTTTTAAGTTTCAGATAAAGGGAAAACTAATTGATAAATCTGTCTGGATAATGGTGAAATTGTATATGTTTAACATCCCGATCAACGCTATTAAAAATCTTTCTGAATAATGGTGAAATGGTATCGGTTTAATACCCCTATCAACACTATTAAAAATCTCTGTCTGAATGACGTCACCAAACGTTGTCGAAAGACAAGGTCGCTGCGTCCTCAGTGAGTTCACATCAACAACAACATCATCAACAACAACAACGACAACAACAAAAACTTCAACAACAACAACAGCAGCAGCATTAACAACAACTTCAACAACAACATCAAGAACAGCAATAGCAGCAACAACATCAAGAACAGCAACAACAATAACATAATCATCAGCAACAACAACAACAACAACAACAACAACAACAGCAGCGACAACAACAACATCAACAACAACGGAAATAACAGAAACATCGACAACACCACCACCTCCGCCACCACCACAACCAACAACAAACAACAACATCATCAACAACAACAACAGCAGCATCAACATCAACAACAACAACAACAACAACAACAACAACAGCAACCACAACAACAATAACGGAAACACCAACAATAGCAACATGCGCAACAACACCCGTGTAATTGACAACGCCCTTTTTCCTGCTAATGAAACCCACCAAGAATTGTGGTTAATTACCGCGTTTGTTGTTCGCCGTTATCAGGCGCCGCGGCTGTGACTGGGAGCCCACGGGTATGTGTCACAGATTTTACTGGCAATTACCGAATGTTCAGCTGTAAGGTCGGTGCTTGTTATGCGGAGTGCGCTGTACTTCGATTGTGCAGTTTATGTTTATTAAAAATACTATTATTACTCTGACATCAAATGGGGATTTCAACAGAGAGGTACCAAAGATAGTACATCCTACGGTAGGGTATAGTATCTTTGGTGGTACAATGTACTCCTAGCAGAGTGGGAATCTTAGCAGAGTGGGAATATTAGCAGAGTGGGAATATTAGCAGAGTGGGAGCCTTTGTGGAGTGGGAATCTTAACATAGTTGGAATCTTAACAGAGTGAGAATCTCAGCAGAGTGAGATTCAAAGCAGACTGGGAATCTTAACAGAGTGGGAATGCGAGTATTATAGTTAACGCGTCTCAGCGTAAAGGCGATTTTTTAAAAAGGGGGCTTTTCCATTCTGGAATGGAACGGATGTTTTTAGCGTGAAAGAGCGAAGAAACAAAACAAAGGACCACAGACACAAACACACACGCCACTCTTCACCCCAGTCCTGTTTCCACGTAGAAGAAAGAAGTATGGATGGTTGAATCAAGGCTGGGTCGATTGTCTGTGGCAAGATGACATCCCGGCCCGAAGGATTCTTCCTTTTTTTTTGCGATAAGGTATCTCCCATCTTTTCCGCGTGTGGGTGGTTGGCGCGTGCTCTGATAGTGTGTATTTGTGTCTTCTTTATAAAAAAAAAAAAACATTTATCGTTCTTATCTCTCCATCTTTTCTTTGTATGATACTTTCTAGTAAAAACTCTAATCGTCGGTAGTAATAGTAATACGATGACTTACATGACCTATCTGTGGTATAAGTGCTATCACACTTTAACTACCC
>NW_004800221.1:0-1042 GCF_000002075.1 Aplysia californica | reverse complement strand
TGGTTTTGGTTTTTGGGTTGGGGGGTTCGAAAATCGTTTGGCATCCCTGGAGAAGAAGGCCACTGACATAAGGTCCTTCTCAAGACAGATATAATGTTATTGGAATTGATGAAACTAAAGTCCCCATAACCTTGCAAAAAAAGGGGGGGAGGTAAGAGTGATGTTTTCGTTTCCTCATTTTAAAACTTTACAAGGTTTGTTTCAGGTGAGATGTGATGCTCCACTCATTTTCATTTGTTTTGTTTTTTTTCAAAAATCAATTGACATCCCTGTGTCTTAGACAATGGGATGTTTTGGACTATACAGAAAGACGAACCGCTTGGACCTATATATATACATGATAGGTTTTATCGTTAGTTTTGTTTCTCGTTGTTTTTGTTTTTAAAATCTTTTGTTTGCTTTCGTTTTAAGCATTTCGTTCTGGAATTTAGATCGTTTTATTTTGTTTCATAATACATGTACTACCCTACCTATCGTTGGAAGCTAGGGTATTATAACATTATGTCGTTTTTATCAAAGAACCCGTCTGTCCTTCTGAAATAAGTCCTTCTTCTATCTATTGTATTCTGCTTCTGTATTTGAAACTAGAGATCGTGGGTGGGTTTTGGAAGAATGCCCGTGTATCCATGATTATATCGGTCCCGGATTCTTTGGATATTATCTGTCTGCTGTTTTTTGGCTTTCTGTGTCTTAGTGTTGTCTGCTTCTGTCTGTCTGTCTGTCTGTCTGTCTGTCTGTCTGTCTGTCTGTCTGTCTGTCTGTCTGTCTGCTTGTCTTTTGACTTTTTATGTCTTGGTGCTGTCTGTTTCTGTCTATCTGTCTGTCTGTCTCTCTGTCTCTCTGTCTGTCTGTTGGTTTGTCTGTCTATCTGCTCTCTTTCTTTCACTTGTTCTGATCATCTCTTTCGTGTTTGCTTGTGAGCTGAGCGTTTGTGAGTGTCTGTGTCACTGTGTTACTGTGTTAGTAAATAATAAAATTATGAGTTCGGTGAGTGCCCATGCCTGTTAGTGTGTGTGTGTGTGCGCGCGCGTGTGTGTGTGTG
>NW_004800220.1:2896-4342 GCF_000002075.1 Aplysia californica | reverse complement strand
TGTGTGTGTCTGTGTGTATATCTAGGTATTTGTCTGTTTGTATGTCTGAGTGTATATGTGTGTGTTTGTGTGTTGGGGGGGAGGGAGGGGAGTAAGAGAGGGGAGTAAGAGAGGGGAGTAAGAGAGGGGAGTAAGAGAGGGGAGTAAGAGAGGGGTACAAAGACGAACAGAAAAAGGAGCAAAATCTCTAACAGGAAAATTTCACGTTGATGGTTCGACTGTTGATGGGAAATGTCTCACCGTGTTTTGTTCTTTTATCTTGTTGTTTTGTTTTGTTCGTATTTTTGTTTCTCTTTTTCGTTCGTTTGTTTGTTTGTTTGTTTTTCTGCTGTTTTTTTTAAATGTTTGTGTGTTGTTATTTTTTCTTTAAGTTTTCGTTCTTGGAACATGTTGTAGCTTGATAAGGCGGAAACTTCAACAAGTAACAGCGCAGGTAACGCACTATACAGAACTCGTGGACAATGTCGATAGAGACACGCACATTGCAGAACTTGAAAGCTCCCGTCACACGTAAAATGGGATTGTTCACAGCACTTCCCGCCTCTCACACACATTTAATTTGGCATACGCATATATGGCCTTCGTCACAGCTCATCAATGACAATTTTCACTAGCAAAACTTGTTTCAAGAAATTAATTTTATTAGTGAACACACTTTTTGCACTAATGATTCTCAATACATGCGTTCAATTTAAGATAATATCCCGATTAGAAAAACAAGATGGCATTGCTATTAAAAGCAATATTGGCTCAGCTGTAAACATTTACAAATCTGAAGAAACCACCCACTTGGGTTTTTTATTAGTATTTATGAAGGAATTTTCTAGAATGCAGCTAGCAGGCGTTTACAAAAATGTTGATCTGTTAGGACAAATTGACACAAGCCATTGTGCAAAAATTGGAGAACTATGTTCGATAGTTGAGGAGATATTTGACAATAAGTTGCGCTAAGAATTTTTGACCGCACTATAGTTATATGAACTCTATGAACCAGATATGAAATACAAATTTTGATGTACTATTTATGAACCAACTATGAAGTAGCCTATGTAAAAGACAAATTATATGAACCACATATCGACATAGTTTAGTAAACCAACCATGAACCAACTAGAAGCTGTCTATGAACGAGATATGAATTAGGTGGCATCGGTGGTCTAGTTGTTAGGCTCTCGGACTCTGAACCGTAAACTCGTAGGTTCAAATCCCGTCAGAGGTCCGACGTTATGCCCTTGTGAAAAGTATGTTACACGAATGTCCCTCACTTTACCCAGGTGAAAGATCTTGTCAGTTTAGTAGTGTTTGGGAAAAGTATGTTACACGAATGTTCCTCACTTTACCCAGGTGAAAGATCTTGTCAGTTTAGTAGTGTTTGGGAAAAGTATGTTACACGAATGTTCCTCACTTTACCCAGGTGAAAGATCTTGTCAGTTTAGTAGTGTTTGG
>NW_004800220.1:1477-2488 GCF_000002075.1 Aplysia californica | reverse complement strand
GATGATAGTAGTAAAGAGCATAGGGCTTTCTGTACAGCGTCAATATGATGATAGTAGTAAAGAGCATAGGGCTTTCTGTACAGCGTCAATATGATGATAGTAGTAAAGAGCATAGGGCTTTCTGTACAGCGTCAATATGCCTTTTATAAATATGCGTTTTATGTATTAGTATAATAATAGAATGAGCCAACTAGGAAATAGCAAAAACTTAATACATGTACGAACCACCAATTTATAGGTGACAAAATGGTGAAATGGTTTCGGTAAAACGCCCCTATCAACCCTATTAGCTTATCTAAGAGGCGGGACCTCCGAGTTTAACGGCCATCTCCGAAAGAACCGAGCCACATTCGTGTAAAGTGCCTTTCCCAGAGACACAACCGAACCACTAACCACCAGGCTACCAACGCCCACATTAACTGGCTGTACGAGCATAAAATGAGCCAACTATGAACCGTCCATGAAAAACTTCAGAAGAAAGCAAACAATACATCATAGCGATAAAACAAAACAGACATCATATCAGTAGACTAGACTAGTTGGTGTCTCATTGGACAGTGGTACTGGGGGTTTTGGTTCGCATCCCAAACTGTGCATTTCAACGGTTTTGTGTACCAGTCTGCTTGACGGTCTACCAGAGCTGACTCATTTTGATGTCGGTTGAGGTTAGAGTTTGGATTTGGGTTTGGGGAGGGTTAGGGTTAGGGTTAGGGTTAGGGTTAGGGTTAGGGTTAGGGTTAGGGTTAGGGTTAGGGTTATGGTTAGGGTTAGGGTTGGGGGTAAAGGTTATGTTACGGTTGGGTTACGGTTGGGTTAAGGATTAAAGTTATGATCAGGGTTAGGGTGAGGATTAGAGGTAGGATTAAAGTAAGGGTCGGGGTCATTGATCGTAAAAGAACAGCAGACCATCAAGTGAAATAACTGGGGACCGTCATGTAGAACAGAAACACTGCGGTGGGAGACTGTCAAGTTGACTGGCACCAGTCCTTTTTTTAATAAATATTATTATTT
>NW_004800220.1:0-1244 GCF_000002075.1 Aplysia californica | reverse complement strand
TGTTTTTTTTATACATTTCTTTTCTTAAAAAAACATTTTGTAAGTTTTTGGGTTGTGTTTTTTTTGGAGGGGGGAGGGGGGAGGGGGGGTTGATTTTGGTTTACGACGTAGAGCAAATCACATGGACACAATCACAGTCATATAGAGCAGGGAAGAAGCAAAACAGATGAACAGAATACAACAGAGGGAAAGAAAAGAAGTAGGACACACACATGACACCCTCCAACCACTAAACCTTCCTCCAATCATTAAGCTCAAAAGCGTAGGAGACGGTCGTCGTTTAATCAGAAGAGAGTAGTGTTATTCTCTTCGATACAGGCGTTAACCCCCCCCCCATCATGCTCTTCCAAAACCGGTAGTGGACAGCAAGACAACAAGATAATAATGGGGTTTATCCCAGTTAAGAGCGCGATCCACCAAAATCCAAGTGGGCTCCCCCCAAAATATCGGCGCACCCACAAACATGCATAATGCATCAGGAAAAGTCAACCCCCCAAAGCAAGGTTACCGAATGGAGCGGCCTCCCCTTGTTTGTGCGCATGCGCGAGCCGACAGCATGATCGAGTGCGCATGTCTGACTTCCTGTCCCTCCCCGCCCTCCAATGGTTTCACTCAACTCATTTCATTGGCAGCTAAGAAGTAGCCGTATTTGTGGGGGGTTTGCATCAAACGGAACCCATTGCCCACGTTTTCCATAGCGCCCACACAATTGGAGAATGTTCTATTCTGTTAATTCAGCACCATGAATCCATATCGCTACCCGCCCTCTCCTTCGTTTGCTCCATTCTGCTGGCGTTTCTGTCAATACGCCTGGATTGGGGGAAGGGGTGGGGGGGGGGGAAGGAGGGGGTGGGCTGGATGATTAGAGAGTGTTATCGGAAAAGATGGGTTGGTGTCGGAGATCTTCAATTCTATTGGCTTGCCAAGGTTCTTTGGGAAAGATGCAGGCCCAAGAAATAAATGACAGTGCGTGGACTGTAGTTGATACAGCCAGTGGGAGGAAAACGGTTGGACATAAGGAACACCGGGGTCTGTGGTGTAGCGGTTAGGCACTTTGCCGCCCCACTCAGGAGACCCGAGTTCGATTTCCGTCGAGTGGGGAGACACTTTTGACGGGTGTATCGGTCTTTCTGCTGGGATGTTGGGCAATCCCTCTTAGCCCGGGTTGGCCCTAGCAGGCTAGGTCGGAAATTCACGTCTTAAATGAGCTGGATTGTGCGGATGGAGGCAGAAAAACACGCTCA
>NW_004800219.1:3023-4352 GCF_000002075.1 Aplysia californica | reverse complement strand
AGAGAGAGAGAAGACCTGACGTGTAAATGCAGTTTTGCAAGAGTCGCGATACTTTGAACCGAATAACTAGATAAGCTTAATACATGGAAAAAACGAACAATTGTTGAGATAAGATGTAGGTTACGTTATGTTTATAGTGATCAATGTAGATTCTAAAAGCTTTATTTAAGGAAAATAAGTGGCTTCTATTTTCGGTCTCACATATCTGTGCACTCTTCAACACACTTTGAATTACGTTAATAGTTGAATGTCTCTAAGTATGTCACTACACTGAATGATGCTAAATGTATGTACTTGTATACACTGTATTTTGAATATTGCTTTCCCTTGAGGATCAATAAACTATGGGTCATCTATTGGGTGCTGTTTTGGATCCAATACACAACCATTAAAATTTTCTTATGTAGAATGTATCTAACACACAAAACAACTGTTCCTCTTTCAATAACAGGAGACAAGAGCTTATCAGCGCAATCGTAATGAAGAACAACCCAAAGTTCAAGAGGAGGAGTTACTTTCAGAAGACAAAGTGTTGGTCATTGATGAAGAGAGAGGACTACTTATGGAGAAGCTTTCAGAACTAGAAGTGAGGTATACTGCCTACAACGACGGGGTTGTGCTGCTGAGAGAGGAACTGGACCGAGTTCGGGAGGAGAGTGCTCGTTTTGTTGAAGAATCTGACTCTGACATTGAGTACATGGACTTTGACAGCTCGGATGAGGAATCTTCAGACTGGGAAGACGCAGAATTAGGCTGCTGTGCCGGCCCTATCACCAATCACGGAAGAATCTAAAACAAAATAAACATTTTGAATGTATTCCAAAGTTTGTTTATGATGATGATTTCTATCATAAATAGAAGTTAGAAGACGTTTTTGAGCTTATTGAGAATTCTCTATTCTTTATAGTTTGCACTCAAGCGGGATAGCCTTTAGAATTGTAAATTGCAGTTTGCTTTTAGTAGTGTAGATTTACTTCTCTTTGCAGCTATAATTTATAATCCCGTATCACTGAACAGTGTTAACAACATGCTTTATTAACTTTACTTCGGATTGAACAAAAAGACATGTAGATCTAGTGCTTTTTAGAGTTCAATACTCACAGCTTTGGACAAGAAAGAAAGGGTTTCAAAGTGAATTAGGGTGCGACATACACGCGTTGTTATCATGGTCATTTTATGGATAAGAACATGGCATGGGTGCTGCTTAAACTTTGTGGCTGTTTTCTACTATTTCTAAAAGATGCTTTTGTTTTCTTTGTGTGCGTGTATGTATGTGTGTGTGTGTGTGTGTGTGTGTGTGTGTGTGTGTGTGTGTGTGTGTGTGTGTGT
>NW_004800219.1:0-2518 GCF_000002075.1 Aplysia californica | reverse complement strand
GAGAGAGAGAGAGAGAGAGAGAGAGAGAGAGAGAGAGAGAGAGAGATAGATAGATAGATAGATAGTACATGTATATGTTTGCGAACGACACAGCAGCGCCTTTCCGTTTCTTTTTCTGAAGAAATGGAAGGCGTAGTGTCAATTCCCATAGACAGAACACCAATAAAATATTGAAAGTTAAAAATCTTATAATCTTGTTTTTGTGTCTTGAATTTGTATACACGTATTGTTCCGTTTCCTACTTTCAGTTCCGTGTGTATAATAAAACATTGACCAGTTGAAGTTGAAGTGATCTTCAAAGTGTTGAGCCATTTTATCTTTGTTTTGTTTTTGTTGTTTGTTGTTTGTTTTTTTTTTGCATATTATTTGTTTGTATGCCGTAATTACTGTTCTACTTAACTCAAACTCGGTATAGAATAATTAGACAACAGAGCTCTTGGTATGTCGTCAAGACACTGAACTTGGTGGAAAAGTATTTAAGAAAACTAAAATCATGAACTGCAACTCCTGAATGTGGGTGGTTGGCGGGTGCTCTTGTGTGGTTTGCTCCTTCTTTCCTATCAAACATCTGTCATCATTATCTCTCCTCCTCCTCTTTGTGTTTATTACTCACTTGTAACACCTCTAATCTTCGGCACTTATATGACCTTATTGCTCTGAAAGTGCCGTAAAACTCGAACAGAACAAAACACAACAAAAAACAACAAAACAACAACAACAACAACAAAAAACAAACAAACCAACAAACTCCTGTGAATGCCTCTAAGCCATAAACAGTGTTTCTCAAAAGCCCATCCAAATTCTGTATTTTAAGGGGAACATTTCGAAAACGCCTGAAGACACGTTGTTTTGGGGGTACGGTACATTAAAAACACTGACAAACTTCAGAAGTGTTGCAAATAGAGGCGAATACGAACAGGAAATACAAACAATTTTAAAGCTTTGTCTTTTGAACCGTTCCATTTCATTATTACAGAGTAAATAGCCCAAGTGCAACTACTTTTTGAGGTGTTTGCTTATAAACCCTTAGTTGTCAAAGGGAGATTTCTTTAGTAGCAGTTGATTCATATAGTTCAAAAGTGAGCCTGACAGTGCCTGTATCAAAACAGGCAAACAAATAATGATTTCATTGGGTAAAATACTACATTTATTAAAATGTGCCTTTTTCGCCCTGTGTGTAACCACATGGCTCAGCGCAACCAGTTGTTAGTCCTTGGTGCAACCGGTTAGTCTGCATGCAACATTACGTGACTTTAAAGCAACCTGTTGTTCAAAGATATAGAAGAAATGGATACAAGAAAGAAATAATATAATTTGCTTTTTAATTACTACAAAACCACAGATGGCTTAGTTAGGTCTTGGAGAAGTTGTAGAGGGAAGAACATTAATGATATCATCTTCCCTCGCTGATGTTATTTTTGCTTTCGATATGGATGAATTTTTTACTTTGAACACCATGAGTGTGATTTTGATGAAGAAAAAAAATTATTATAAGAAAAACATTTTGAATTTGAATACTCTTCATTTTTATTTATTCATTTATTTATTAAAATTTTTTTTTCCTTTAAAAAAATAAAGTTATACAGATGTAACTTTGTAACTAACCATAATCAGAGGTTTGAATTATTCTGGCATGACCCTATCGGTGGTTGCACCTCGGTCCGTAAAACAAATCACCATGCCCAACCCGGAACCAGCCTGGTTGCATATAGGGCTTGGGTGATTTCACCACGTCCTTGGGGCAACCACCGACATTCTGCTGTCTCATATACTGCAAATGCGTATCACAATCAGTAGCAAATAATCAACGGCACAGCATGAAGGAAACAACAGCATTGAAAACTAAAACTATTCTTTTTTTTTCTTTGAAAAATAGTCTTCACTTGAACAACTTAGCTAAAATTCTCACAAACCAAGTTTTCCAACAAACATTTTTGTAATGTTCCTACCAACTTCAATAAAAGTGGACATGAAAAAGGAAGTGGATTGTAATAAGTCAACAAACAGTATTATAAGGGAAGATGCTCTGTTATTTTCTTTATAACTCTGCTGCTTATTGAGAAGACAGTGAATGTGGTTGCACCTATAGGTCTGGTTGCACCCAGGGTAGTTCATCCCAGTGTTCTAATTAACATTAATATACACATTTTAAAAAGTTAATATCACGCATTTTGAAGTAACAAATTTAACGGAACAAAATAGCAGCACCAAAATACAAGAAGACTTAAAAGAAATCACAACAGTGACTAGGAAATACATTGTATTATTTATGGCAATGAAAAACATTGGAGAGAATCCATAACCCTTTGATGAAAAAAAGAGTAGAATTACTACATGCGTTAATGTCTGCATCAAACTCTGTTCTGGGGCTCTCGTGGCCTAGAGGCTAAGGTGTTGGCCTCTCATTCAAAGGTCCTGGGTTCGAATCCGGGTATGGACCGAAAAATGTTCTTCTCTAAAATTCTCTCCTTTCGCCCTCTTTCCTGCTCTTTAGCAATGTTCTGTCGTTTGCTTTCGT
>NW_004800218.1:2232-4349 GCF_000002075.1 Aplysia californica | reverse complement strand
AAAGGAGAACGGATAGGGACGATAAATATTTGTCAGGAACGAAGGAGCAAACCATGCCAGAGCACCCACCAACAGAAATACACAATCAGGGTCTGCGTTTGAGTTTGAGTGAAAACAGGCACATTTACGCAATAACGGCCATTGGAAGCAGGGGAAAAGTCATACAAACAGACAGACAGAAATCCATACAGAAACAAAAGAGGGAACGAACAGATAGAAACAAAACAAAAGAGGGAAAGAAGAGACAGAGACAAAAGAGGGAAAGAGAAAGAGTAGGAGGACCTGCACGTGGCGCTTTCCGACCACCACCACAAACGCTGAATTTCGGAAATTCGTTTGTTTGTTTGTTTGAGTATAGAGAACCACATCAACACAATATAAGTCATCTAGTGCAGAAGTAAGGCAGAAAGACAGAAACAACAGAGGGAAAAGAAATAAGTAGGGCCTACCAGTGGCGCCCTGCAACCACCCGCGATTTCGGAAGTAATTAATTTGATGTTTATGGTTGAGAGTTAAACAAACAGTTATGGAACATTAGGCATCCTCATACCCCACTGTCAGAGTTAATTTCTACCACACAGGTTAGTGTAGAAGAGTGGTTAACAAAGAGAACTTCAAACAGGAGAGTTAGCCCACTACCGCACAACAACATAACAGTTGACAAATGATTTTGTTTTAGTTAGAGTTTTACGGCACTTGCAACACACATTACAAAAGTGTAGAAGATTAAACGTGTTACAAAAGAATAACAAACACACACACACACATAGAAAAAGTGGAGATATGTGGACGACAGATATATGAGCACCTGCAAACCACCTACTCTAAAGGTTTTGTCAGTGAGTTGTGAACAATTATCAGAACAGAAGCGCCACCTTAAGTTAATAATTACGTTGTATAGGTGCTGTAGGTTATATTATTTTCATTTCCACAACTCCCCAGCAAAACCGTTGACCTATTGTTTGGTCATAGTGCGGTACTAGGCTTAGGATTTTGTCCAGTCGATGTTTTAAGGATGCGTGCACAGAAATTTGAGGTGTGAGTTTGAGGAGAAAAAAAGGGGGGGGGAGGGGAGAGTGGTATGCAGTTTAAAAAAACCAAAATAACAACAGTAGCCCCTACACAAACATAGACCGTATTCTAAGATAGGCTATTGCCACTTTTCCTGTTATCGATTTCGATGACGGTAGACAAGTATGCACCAGAAAAAGGGACGTGACTATAATACATTAGTTTGCTTTTTTAGTGTAGGTGTTTTTACGCCCCGATCAACACAATTTAGATAGTATAGAAAGTGGGCTTCAGCCCTGTGTGTCATGGCAACCGGGCCGGACAGGGATATAACGTCTCAGCAGAAAGACCGAGACACTCTATAAAATAATTCCAGAATTGGGAATCGAACTCAGGTCGCCTGCGTGTCACAGCGAAGCGCTTAACCAATACACCGCAATTGCTGGTTCATTAGCTTTGCTAGGGTAAAGATAATATTATGGTAAAGATTTAACGCCCATTTCAACACAATAATATAGTAATTTTAGAAGTGGGACTTCCGACTTTGACCCAATGTATTCGGGGGGGGCAGAGTTTCACCATGAGAGAGCAACAAAGAATAATATCTGCTGTGATACTGTGTGTCGTTAGAGGCGACGGAAGGTGTGTAGATCTGGTCTCCCAAAAGAGCCAGTTGGCGGACAGCGAACTACCCTACCCAGTCAAAACTTTAAAAAAGTTACAGAAACACACGAAAACACGTCTAATATTTGTGACCTATATCGTGATGCAAGGGTGAGAAAGGCAGTGATGATGATGATGATGATGATGATGATGATGATGATGGTGATGGTGATGATGATGATGATGATGATGATGATGATGATGATGATGATGAACGAAATGTTCCTGACGAAGCTCTTTGATTGCCAAATATTGGCCGTATAACATTTGTGAAATTCTACAGTCTCCACCGTTTTTTTGTTTGTTTTCTTTTTGCAGTCTACAATGATGATGATGATGATAATGATGATGATGATGATAATGATGATGATAATGATGATGATGATGATTTTTTTGTTTCCTTAATGGGCCTGACGGAGAGCGAGGCTCTTTTTCGGCTCCAT
>NW_004800218.1:0-1640 GCF_000002075.1 Aplysia californica | reverse complement strand
CTGCGACTGCCGATCCATCGGTGAAAATTGTCACATCCGCACCAACCTCTTTGATCACATCCTCAGCTGCTTCACGTGCCATTACAGGATCATCACCTTTTCCTTTTACTCCTCTCAGTTCTGCCCGAATTTCGATTTCGCCATGGGTCTCCCATGGACAAGCTCTCACCAGATTGATCGGCCATCGATTCTCTGCTTCAGGGGTGATGATGATGATGATGATGATGGGGATGATGACCATGGCAGTAACGACTTAGTTTTTCTTTTTCAGAGCTTCGGCTCTTTCCGATATTGTCCAAATGGCACCAATACGTAACTCATAGTGAACGCTTTGTTTCTATGGCGTCATCACTCATTTTTTTCCCTCAGATACTATGTTCCTGATGAAGTTTATTGGCGAAACGTTGAACATCCAGGCCTATGCGAACATCTGATTAAAACGACATCAAACCTATTCAAGTCTCAAGTATACTTTTTTCTACTTTAAAACATGATGATGATGATGGTGATGATGATGATGATGATGATGATGATGATGATGATGATCCAATAGGACCTGGCAAAGTAAGTGGAGAGCCTTTAAAACGTCCTAGATAATCCACGATCAAGAACGCTATCAGCTTCACCCCCAGCATGGTCTACCAGAACTAATGGCACGTTCTTTTTTCTTGAGTCTACTTCTGTTTCAGGGTCTCTCCCTTAATTAAGCGGACCACGGGGCGGATGTCACTGGTTCGGGGCCCAAACTGGCAGTCCTTGAACTTGGGTAATTTTGTGGAGTTTTCAAAGCTCTCAACCCATTTGGCTCGGACCTATCGGAGACGGACGTTAAATTCGGATGTATTGCCTTTTAAATTACTTAGAAGTGTTGATGAGAGCTTTTAACCCAAACACTTTTTCTTTGCTCTTTTAGGTTCCTATGAAGCACGGACCCTAGAAACAGAAGAGCAGTGCAGTGTGCAGTGTAGCGGGTAAGCGCTTTGCCATCGCACGCAGAAGACCTGAGTTCGATTCTCGCGTGGGATGGACTTTTATCGAGTGTCCCACTCTTTCTACTGGGTGTTGCAACCCATTCAGCCTAGGTTAGCCATGAAGCAGGCAGATTCGAAGTTCGCTTTCTAAGTTATCTAATTATTGTGTCGATTGGGGTGTAAAACACACACTTAAACCACATGAACCCCTCCCCCCGAAAACCCATCCCAAACAAAACAACAACAACAACAGTAACAAAAAAAAACAACAAAAAAACCCAGCAACAAAACAAAACAAAACAACCCCTACCCCCTAAAACAAAAAAATCCCAAACAACCCAGAGGAAGAATATTCAAAGGAATGGAGGTAACAGGAAAAGTGACCAAACCTCTCACGTCCCTTCGATGACATGTGCTCATCCGTGTCATAGCTAGAGGAGTGACATTTGCTCCGGTTTGAATAATAACACGGTCTTTTATATTAAGGGAGTTAGAGAGCTGAATACATAGACCCCTTTTCGTGTGAGATACATGATAATAATTTGTGTCATGACACGGTGGAATCAGGCGCTCGTCAATTTTTGGGAATATGGAGTTTACTTGTTTGTTTGTCCTGATTTTGGTAAACAAGCATTGGTAGGTATGGAAACTATAAATGTACATTTTTTG
>NW_004800217.1:3177-4365 GCF_000002075.1 Aplysia californica | reverse complement strand
GTTCTATTTCTTTTCAGTCTTTTTACTGTTTCTATCTGTCTATCTTTGTGTCTTGCCTTTTCCCAACACTAGTTTTGCGGTTATTGTGTTGTGCTTCTGTTTACTGAAACTCAAACGCTTTTTAGCTTTGTAACGGTTTGGAATGGATTTCTCACAATTTTTGTCAAAGGAAGGTTATTTTGTGTGATTGAATTGAAGACCCTGTTTTACCACCATCCTCGCCTAAGTTAGACGGTATAACAGGGTTTGACTGTGATCTTTATTGTTAAAATTTGTGAATTAGTCCCGAAAGGGAAAAGAATCCATCATGGTTGCTTCATTTAAACACCGCAATTTGACATTTTTCTAATTGAGATGGGACTTTTCTTTGGTCACATCTTTTGTGATTTGTTTTGTACTCTGAATAACCTGTTCCTTCTTTTCTAGGATCCATTGCGTAACTGTTTTGTGGATGTGAAAAGTGCAAATGAAGATTTTTTCAAAGTTTATAGTTCTTATTTTATGCGCACACGTTTTGTTCATTTATAAGTGTATTTATTTGTGTGTACTTGTCTTGTTAATGTAAATTTACCTTTTTGTGTTTGTCTCTCCTGTGTGTAATGAGTCAGTATGTGTTTGTCAGTGTGCAATTGCTTGTGTGTTCCAGGCTGGAAGTGGAGAGCTTGTGCCATCTGCTGCACGCCCAGATCCAGATGTGTCAGTGGAATTACCTCCCCTGTGTCCTTCAACTCCAGCAAGGTCACAGCAAGCTCAATGACTGGATGGCCATGATCCCCAGCAAGGAGGTTTGTTTCATTGTTTGTTTGTTTGTTTCTTTGAATAAACGATTTGGTTTATCAGTGTTGATGTGGCGTCGGTAGCCTAGTGTTTAGGCTACCGGACTCACAATTGTGAGATTGCAGGTTTGGAGGCTCAAGTCTCTGCTCGGTATGACGTTGTGTCCTTGGGAAAGGCCCTTTTCTGGAATTTCCCCCCTTGGCTCAGTTCTTTTGGAGATGGATGTTAAACTTGGTGGTCCCACTAACAGTGTTGATAGGGGCGTTAAACCAACACTATTTCACGATTTTCATTTCAGTGTTGATGGTTTAGCAGGTAGGCGCTTCTCTGCCACACACTGAAGATATTAGTTCGGTTCTCATGTGGGGAGAATTTTAGAAAAACTATTGAGTATCTCAATCTGTCTGCTCA
>NW_004800217.1:0-1919 GCF_000002075.1 Aplysia californica | reverse complement strand
CAGGAACTCAACTCTTGCCCGGGGGTCCTTAAAAGTGCTGAAAGTGGGTTACTGAAATGTCCCAGCAGACGGGTTCTAGCACGATAGCTGGCGGGACATCTCAGGAACACATGGTCCATAGTTTCGTCCTCCTCCTTGCTGGCTCGACAGGACGGATCTGGGTTGTCTGCTGGCGCAATTTTGTGGAGATATGATCTCAGCTTGGGCGATTTTCCACCAGTTCTCATTCATTGATTATCAGTGCATACTAGGACATGGTGGTAGTTGCGGGGAGGCTGTACTTCTTTACTTTACTTTAACTCATGATGATTTTTTTCCTGTCCCCAGTTTGGTCTGTATTTCCACGACATCTTGTCCAGGCAGACGGTACCCCCTGAGCTCAAGATGAACCAAAGTCGAACACCGGAAGACTTTGTCGGCAGGTAAATTGTTAGTGGAGAATTACCCTATAGAATTGGGAAAGTGTTGAGATGGAACTCTCAGGGTGAGAGGAACAGAGGAAGTTCAAGAACAAGATGGTGGAGAAAGGCAGAGGAAAGCAAATGCCAGGGTACAGGGGGAAAAATGACATGGTATAGGTTTAACGCTCCTATCAATACTGTGAGGGCATTTAAGAGGCAGAAAAGGACTGAGCCAAGAGGGAAATTCTTGTAAAGTTCCTTTCCCAAGACCACAACATTGGACTGGTCTAAGGCTCAAACCTCTGAACCTGCAATCTCACAGTTACGAGTCCGGCAGCCAAACCACAAGGCTACGGACAACACTGGGTAGGTGGGGAAAGTGGATACAACTCGAGAGGCAAAGGACAGAGACCTCTGGTGTCGTATTATAGATGGCCTAAGCTCTTGTCAAAGAAATTATAAAAAATGAAGGGGAAGGTCCCATGGAACTTAGAGAAGAGTCAGAGAGAATGACATACAGAAAAGTGGGAAAACATGGAAAAATATCAAGAAATTAGCCCAGGTAGGGACAGGTGGAAAGTGTTTGTGGCTTATACCTTGATTCAGGCTGAGATAAGCAATGATAATGATTATGATGCTTTTTATAGGGGGAGTCAAAAGGCAAGAGAGAGACGGATAAAAAAGGAGAAAAGAAAGGTGAATGAGGGTTTTCGTCTTTGAAAACGGATGCTTATGTAATATTTGGCAGAAAACGGTCAAAATTTAAGGGAAATAATCCAGTAAATCGTGCCTCTTACCTCTATTATATATTGGTTATGTCCCTTGGCACCCACGTCTGACTTTACCGCAAGACCTGTCGAGACCCAGAGTTTATCATCAATAATAATATGTCATTCACTACACTCCAATTCTTAATAGCTGACTGAACCCTTCTTTGGTGTTTTGCGTAACATTTTTAAGGTGTTTCATGAATCATAGTCATGGAAAAACTGAGGAAAAGATACCCTACAAAAATAAGTATTCTTCCTCCCTTTTTTTTACATTATTATTATATGTGTCAAGACGCAGTGAAATCAGGTGTTCATCAAATTTAGAAGTCGAGGTGTTTGTGATTGAAGGAAGTGGGGGTCGTTTGGTGTCAGATGTGGTAAAATTAGTGAGAAAATGGCAGCCAAAGTTTTGTGACTTCCAAACCTTGAGTGTCCTTGAAAACTGCACATTTACAAGTTTTTGTGCCTTTGATCAACATTTTTTTGTGAACTCTACACAAACATTTGTTTTTAAATGGACATTAACACTTGACCACCTCATCTCGCCAATTGGCGATGTTTACCACCCAGTTTCTTTGGATTTTCCCCAAAATATGATGGTAAAGTGTTAAAGGTGTTGAGCCAAAGAAATAAAAAAAAAATTTTAAACTGTCCAATGGTCAGGAAAAATGCCGGTTTCTTTCATTTCATCATTTCGACGAGCACCTGATTTCACCACAAGGCCTCACATATTATTATTATTCTTTTA
>NW_004800216.1:2580-4378 GCF_000002075.1 Aplysia californica | reverse complement strand
TTAAGGAGAAACTTATAAAAGCATTTCTATTTTCATCATATTTCAATTAGACAAAATCCATGTGTAGATCGTTTGAGTTTGTAAGTGCGTATGTGTGTGTATGTACGTGTGTATGTGTGTGTGTGGTGCGTGCGTGCGTGAATATGTGTGTGCACGCGTATGTAACACTATGTGCCTTTAAAATTGATTTGTAAATCCATAATAATATGTATCATATTAGGCGCATAGAGCATTGCATAAGTGGATATGCGCTATATAAATGCAATCCATTATTATTATAATTTATAGCTTAGCCCACCGCTTCTGTCCCCAGCGATGTTATTAGCACAATAATATTTCAACACGAGCAAAATATTCGTAGCACAAATTTCCTTGTCATAATATATTCTTGTGTGTGTGTGTGTGTGTGTGTGTGTGTGTGTGCGCGCGCAGATTGTGTGTGTGTGTGTGTGTGTGTGTGTGTGTGTGTGTGTGTGTGTGTGTGTGTGTGTGTGTGTGTGTGTGTGTGTGACAGTACGGGGTTGTCTTCAAGGGTTTGTGGGTTCGACTCCCGCCTCTGTCTAGTGGAGTCCTCGTGCTGTTGGGAAATGGTTTGACCTTCTGACCCCGGGTCACGTGGTGTAGACAGACCCACGACTGTGTGGTTGGGGAACATGGTGAAATGGTACTGGTTTAACGCCACTATCAAGACTATCATGTTTATTCAAGAGGCGGGACCTCCGAGTTTATCATCAATCTCAGAAAGGACCGAGCCAAGTGGGAAGTTCGTCTAAAGTACCTTTCCCAGGGACACAACGTCGGACCGAGCTGAGGCTCGAACCCGAACACACAATCTCACGATTACGAGTCCGGTAGCCTAACCACTATGCCACCCTATGTGATTGGTTAAGGTGGACAATGTGATTGGTACAGCTATGTGTGTGGCCTAACAGACTGCATCACTGTACGCTGCTCCAGAGCTTACAATGATCAACTGTAATGTACCGCTGGAGGAGAGAGTTATTGCGAAACCGTGATATGTACAGTATTCTGTATTCATCTGACCATTAGCGCACTGGCCCGTCCCCCAACTCTTCCGCTCCGTCCATCAGTCCATCCATCCGTCACTCACTCTCTCACTCAGTCCGTCCGTGGTTCCACCCCCAGGGACCACGTGACAAAATGGCGGAGGCCTCCGAGGCAGGAAATCAATCCGTGCTTCATTCAGTCTAACCGTCGACCTGTCTGTTCTCTCACCATCAGACTACTTACTCGTCTGTCACATCCATCCACCCGTCCATTCATCCATCCATCCATACATACATGCCTTTCATCCATGCCATTCATCTATCCATCCATCCATCCATCCATACATGCCTTTCATCCATGCCTTTCATCCATCCATCCATCTATCCATATATCCATCCATCTATCCATCTATCCACCCATCCATCCATCCATTCCTTCATTTGCCAATACATCCATTCATTCCTTTATTTATCAATCCATACATTCATTCATTCATATATTCTTTGGATGAATTGCACATCATCCATCCATTCATTCATTCATTCATTCATTCATTCATTCAATCATCCATCCTTCCTCTCACACCCTAACCCTAACCCTAACCCTACCCCCCCCCTCAAACCAGTCCAAACACACACAACCCCGTCATCCAATAACTCAAAACCTCCCAGAAACAATCTGTCTCCCCACCCCCTCGCTCTCTCTCTCTCTCTCCCTCCCTCTCTCTCTCTCTCTCTCTCTCTCTCTCTCTCTCTCTCTCTCTCTCTCTCTCTCTCTCTCCGTGCATCCA
>NW_004800216.1:0-1275 GCF_000002075.1 Aplysia californica | reverse complement strand
GGGGGGGTCTCATGGCGAAAGCAGGTGTGGTGAAGACAAAAGTCTGTTTGGTCAATTTGATCTAGACATCTAGATCTAGATCTAGATCTAGATGTATTCTGTTTGCAAGCGAGCAGAAGGCCCCTAACCTATTTTTGCTCTTTAGTTTGAACCTTTGTGTTGTAGAATGTTGTCTGTGGATGTTTAGGCCTAGCCTACTGATATTAAACCTTCGTTCTACCCTCATGTAATAGCCTAGCCTATGTGTGTGTCTCGCTCTCTCTCTCTCTCTCTCTTTTTTATCTCTCTCTCTCGCCCTCTCCCTCCCTCCCTCCTTCACTCTTTCTCTCTCTCCCTCCCTCCCTCCTTCCTTCACTCTTTCTCTCTTTCCCTCCCTCCCTCCCTCCTTCACTCTTTCTCTCTCTCCATCCCTCCTTCACTCTTTCTCTCTCTCCCTCCCTCCTTCACTCTCTCTCTCTCTCGCTCCCTTCTCTCAAACACGCTCTCTTTCTCTTCTTTCTGAGATCATCAGTAGAGAGGTGGGGGAGGGCGGGGGGTGGAAGATGGTGTTGCTAGATTTTAACTGTTTATCATGCAGATATCACTGATAATATTGTTATCGTTGCTATCAAAAGTAGATATCTAGTTATGCTTCTATTATTGTTAGTAGTAGCAATATTGGGAGTATTATGATAGACCTACATGATATTATTACTATTTATTGTTTGTTGTCCGATCAATATTAACATCTTCATGCTTACCCATCTTATTATTACTTTTATTAGGTATGGGACCTTTTGTTATTATTATTATATTATTAATGTCATTGTTGTCATTGCTATTGTTATTATTATTGTTATTATTATCTTAGTAGTAGATCTAGTAGTGGTAGGGGGGGGGGGGAGTCCACTGAGGTGTAGGCCCTACTTTTGTCGCCTGTAGGCAGCCCACAAAACATTGAATTTTTAAAAGCAAGATGGCGGAGTAGATCTAGATTTTATACTTGTATGTCGTTGGTGCTGGTTTCTTAGCTGTGACAAATTGCAGGGGAGTGGGTTGCAGTCGAAGAGATAATAAGTAAGCCAGCAGGCGTGTCGAGGGGGAACAAACTATGCCCGACTTTGCGCAGAAAACTTTTTTTTACGTACCTCACTTCCGTTCAACAGCGCTTGCTCAATGGCGATGAATGACGTCAAAGCGTTGCCATGGGCGACGGGGCGTAATTTCCTCTCCGTGAAACTGACAATAGCGGGTTATCTCTCTCTCTCTCTCTCTCTCTCTCTCTCTCTCTCTCGA
>NW_004800215.1:2692-4378 GCF_000002075.1 Aplysia californica | reverse complement strand
AGTTGTAATAAATAATATTCTAATGCAAACAGATGACCCTCTATTGTGCAGTATTCCCCAGACTCCTTGAAGACGTTGGCTGTATAATAGAAGGGGAGGTGTTGAATAATGCTGGGAGACGGTGGGGAGCGGAGGGGAGGGGGAAGAGAAGGACGAGGTGAGGAGAGAGGGAGGCAGAGGGGGAGAGGATGGCTGTATAATGGAAGGGGGGAGGTGGTTAATAATGCTGGGTGATGGTGGCTAGTGGAGGTCATTTGTTGGGGGGCGGGGGCGGGAGGGAGATAGATGAGGGGGTGAATGTGGAAGGAGGAGGAGGGGCAAGGAGGGAGATAGATAAGGGGGAGAGTGGTAGAGGGGGAGAATGGGAGGAAAGGAGGGAGGAGGGAGGAGAGAGGAGGGAGGGGGAGAAGATGTAGGGAAAAGGGGGAGAGAGGGAGATGGGACAGGGAGGGGGAGAAAGGGGAAGAGGGAGGCAGTTATAGACAGCCAAGGGTGTCGAATAAGGTTGGCGAATGTTGGATATTTCGGGATTTTATCCACATTTTAGTGAAAGTAGAGTGCACCCACGACTTTATGAAAATTCAAATTCGGTAGCTAATTAGTGACTGGTTAATTAATTACTCTTTATCACCAGTACATCACATTTAGAGCTTACAGTATCTGTAATCCAAACACGAAAAGATGTGCGCATTCAGAGGAGTGCAAAAAAATAGAACAAAAGGTGGCAAGAAGTGAGTAGTCTCAGCATTGGCCTACCTTTGTTCTGTGAGCGAGTCAGACGAGTCTTCACGTGGGTAGATGACTACTCTTGGTTGGATGAACTCAAGTCCTTCCTTCTCCCAATACTCGTCCTCCATACGTTTTCCATGCGTTTCCCACTGCCGCCAATAAACTTTGTCCACTCGAGATATCACATTTTCTGTTAGCTGTTTGACATCTTTCAATTTTAAGGTTGTATTTTGAGACGCATTATCCATCACTAAGCAAGAAGGTTTGTCCGGTGCAGGTAATATATTTTTTTAATAATCTCATTTCGAAATATGTTGCCATTCATTTCCTTGTGATAATCCCTGTTGCCACTGGAATTTGACTTGAAAATTAGTTCTGCGTTTTCAAGTAAACCTTTTTGACTGTTTCCACAGTGTGCAATTCTCTTCTCAGTCTCTCTCCTTTTCCAGCTAGAACTTGTCTTTTAGTATGTCCATCCTTTGATTGCCATTCTTTTTTGGAACACATGGTGAGCGTTTATAAAAGTTTCGTCTAAGAAGAAAACCTCATCATATCCTTTCTCACGGATGTCTTTCAACTCTCTCAAATGCTTACTTCTTAAAAACAAAAATAGGATTTCTTTAGCGCAGTAAATCTTTTCAACCATTTGATTTCCTGAACGTAAACCCAACACGTCTCACTGTTTTCCAAAGGCATGTCTTCGATATGTTTATATCATGATCATGATTATCGGACAACCATCTTTTCAACTTTCTGAGAATAACAAATTCTGTCCAACATCTGGACAATTGCTAGTCGGAAGACCTCCCTATGGAAACTATCAGTCCTCAAAAGCCGCCCTCTTTTAGCTAGGAAAGGCTCTTCACCCATTTTGTGCTTCTTTATCCATCTAGACAATGTGCTTCTGTTCCAACTTTAAGGTCTCTTTGCTGTTTATTTAAGTGTGTGCGTAAAGGT
>NW_004800215.1:0-1021 GCF_000002075.1 Aplysia californica | reverse complement strand
CCCCCAAATAAAAAACCAAAAAAGTCACACCCACCCATCACCACACATCGTTAATCCACCTTTCAAAAACATAGCGACCTCCCGGGTGTTTTGAATCCCCACACCCCCTGTCCCCTCTCCCCTCCTGTCTGTTTATTCTTCCGTTTACCTCCACTCCCTACTTACATCCCCATTCACAAAGAGGATCCCACTCGAGTGGTCGAAATAATGCCGTCCAAACCCCGGGTTTAAATCTCCGAGGCGTACACTTACGACTGTGAGAAGACGTATCTTTATCTACCGGCGTACGTAAAAGAAGCTCGTACAAAGACAGGGGAATTAGAGGGGTGTGTGAGGGGGTGGCCTTCGAGGCTACTGATCTTCGGGTCCAGGGGAACAATTTACTTGGGCTGGGCAATGAGTCGCTTTAGCAAAATCCGGATAATATGTTAGTGTACCTCTTAGTGCAATAATATGACACGAACCGCTTCGGCAAACGGGTTAGAACCACTTTGACAAACGGGTTAGCATCACTTCAACAAATCCGTGCACCCACTTCGGCAGACGGGTCAGGAAAGAGAGTTAAGAGTCTGAATTCGGACAATGTTTCATTGAGAATTATCCGGTTATCCTTATAGATTACCCGGATTTTGCCCACCTCTACAATTTACCGCCAAAGTGGCGTGCAAACTCCGCGGGCCGCACAAGTCTCGCACCGATTCCTTCACGGCTTTGTGGCTCTCAAGGTACTCGGTGAGCTCAGGGCGAAAACCTCCTATCTGATTCTGTTTCTGCATTTAAGATGTCTGAAAATTGTTAACTAAGTCTATAATACATATAAATACATAATATATATTATGATATAAACAGTTGTCATTAGATCTAGTAGGTAGGCTATTCTTTCACCGTTTTTCTGATCATTGTCGGAGGGTTTGGATTATTCATAATCGTCCTCATAATCTGTTTTGCGTGTATGTTTGCGGATACATGTGTCTGAGTATGCATTTTGTATTTTTATATAATGTGTTAGTATGTATGTGTG
>NW_004800214.1:2984-4387 GCF_000002075.1 Aplysia californica | reverse complement strand
AGTCTTTCCAATACAACAGATTTAGTATTTGTGTGGACTAGTCTAAGACAGTCTTTCCAATACAACAGATTTAGTTTTCGTCCATCGAGGACTGTATGTGCCATAATTTAGCACTCTACATCAAGATAGCGATATCTGAAACAAGTGAAGTTTGGCGAACCGTAAGTCAGTGGTCTGTATCAGACGAGAACTTGGTGTCCAGAAATAAACCCGTGAGAAATCTTTCTCAAAATGAGAGCAAAGTCTATCTAGATCTATTTGATGTATTTCCATGAACCATTTCAAATCCTGACTTGATCAAACGTCAAGTTGAGGTTGTGGACCTGGTGATCCAGTCCTCCCCGATGTAACGGTCGGAGGGTGTGTCTGGCTGTGTCTACTCATGTGGTCAGACAGTCTCAAACTGACCGATCGTCAGACAGTCTCAAACTGACTGGTGGTCAGACAGTCTCAAACTGACCGGTGGTCAGACAGTCTCAAACTGACCGGTGGTCAGACAGTCTCCCACTGACCGGTCGCTGCTTCATCTGGACAACGGACAGAACTGTGTACTTCCATCCTGACCTTCTCTGACAGAAAGTGAAGTTGTGGGTGGTTGGCGGGTGCTCTGGTGTGTTTTGCTCCTTCTATCATCCTTATCTCTTCTTCATCTTTTCTTTGATCATTTCTCTCTGGTAACACCTCTAATCTTCGGCACTTATATGTCCTAATTGTGTTGCAAGTGCTGTAAAACTCTTATCCAAACAAATCTGACGGCGGATCGACGTTGTAGTAACTAACTCACGTGTGTTGTGAGTGATGGGTGTGTGGTAGGTGTACCCAGGGGCGTGCGGTAGGTGCACCCATTAGATGGCGGTGGTGGACGGAAACACCACGCTGGATGTACCAGACGATGACCCTGGTCAGGACAACCCCAGCTTCCGGTCCACCTCTGACCCGGATGTGATCCTGCGTCCACCAATCACCAGCCAGCCCTCTATGACGTCACTGTGCGGGCTGGAGCGGTGGACGTACACGCCCTCAGGCCCCGCCCCCCTGCCCCGCCCAGACTACTACGGCAGCTCCACCAGTGTGAGTTCAGAGGTCAAGGTCAGGCCGGCCGCGGAGTCACGTGACACGGTCTCTCTGTCGGGCCCGCTGGGAAGTCGCGACTGGTCCAGGGAGCTGTTTGGGGCATTCACAGACGCCAGGGAGAGGAACAACTGTTGTGGGGGCTGGAAGTTTTGTGAGTGGCATTGTGGGGGCTGGAAGTTGTCTGAGTGGCATTGTGGGGGGATGTGTGAGTGGGATTGTGTGGTGTGTGGGGAGTGGGGGGTGGAAGATGTGTGAGTGGCATTGTGGGGGCTGAAAGTTGTGTGAGTGGCATTGTGGGGGCTGGAAGTTGTGTGAGTGGGATTGTGTGG
>NW_004800214.1:0-1743 GCF_000002075.1 Aplysia californica | reverse complement strand
TCTGTCTGTCTGTCTGTCTGTCTGTCTGTCTGTCTGTCTGTCTGTCTGTCTGTCTGTCTGTCTGTCTGTCTGTCTGTCTGTCTGTCTTTCTGTCTGTCTGTCTGTCTGTCTGTCTCTCTGTCTGTCTACCATCTTACTTTTTGTCGGTCTCTTGCCTCTCTCAAAATCACTAAATTTCTTTCTCTCTCTGTCTCTCTCTCCCTCTCTCTCTCTCTCACACACACACATACACACACATACACACACACATATACACACACATACACACACACATACTACACACACACACACACATACACACATACACACACACACACACACACACACACACACAGTTTACTTCAGAATCGACTGCTCTCTCTACCCCGCCTGCAGTAGGTCACACACAGGCGACTTTTCGGAATCTGTGTGGGCTTGTTTTGTTTGGATAAGCAACAAGACAGTCCTGAGTGTGTGACAACCCAGGATCGTCTTTTGTGTATCTATTGCTTGTTTGATCCCAACTGCTTGTCCTTGTGCTCGTGTGGGCGCAGTGTAGATCATTTAGGAGGCTGGCTTCATGCTGACTGTGACGGTTCACCTAGGCCCCGAGAGACACAAATGTCTCCCGTGATCCGTTATAACAAATGTCTCCAGTGACCCTCTATAACAAATGTCTCCCAACACGGAAATCAAGCTGACATACGTGTGTGTGTGTGTGTGTGTGTGTGTGTGTGTGTGTGTGTGTGTGTGTGTGTGTGTGTGTGTCACTTTACCACATGTAACTTATAACAGGCTACCACTTGCACTGTGTTTTCGCCATTGGAGTGCCTTTCCAGATCATTGTAATCTGTCTCAACCAACACTTGCGCAATAAACGGCGTATTAAAAGCTGAAACGTTTATAAGGTATTACACAAATTCATTACACAAGCTCAGAATGTTACCTCTCTACAAATATTGTTGTTGTCTAAGGATGGTGCGCAGTCCTGAATGAACGGACCTGTGCAGTACTAGATCTAGTAATTTTATACTCATTGTATTGTGCAAATTCTGCATAATACCTTGAAGACAAGTCAGAAAGCTTAACTCTTTGAGTTATTTACATTCATACCGTGGAGACATCACAGCTGTTCTTTTTCTTTTTTTCTTTTTCACATCCCCAAAATAGATCAGTTTGGAATCTTAAGTTGTTGTTGTTGTTGTTAGCGATCCAGTAACATCTGAGCCTTAACTCTTCTGCATGATGCCATTCGGGTTGATAAACCTGTTCAATAATCAAGGGAAAAAACCCTTTTCTCTTATATTCTATTACCAAACGATGTGGCGTATAGTCAATCTTGTGTCTTTACGGACATAATTATGTTCACACAAACAAGCATATCAGCTAATTTAAACAATTCCTTAAAAACTGATAAAGCAATATCTGTAATCATATAGGGAATGATAAACCAGCGGTTGTACTAATATCTTGCCAAACACAGAAACGGAAAAGCAGATGGTTATGACACAGCAGGAATTTTAAAAGTGTCCAAAAATTTGAAACGCTCATATGAAAAATACCCAAAAAGCTCTTACACCCTTTTGTCGGATTTAAATTTAGACACATTTAATTTTCCGATCGCAATAGCTGGCTTCGTTAACCCCCATTCCCGGTGATCTACGTGGATTCCCTTCACTGCCCCAAGAGAAACAATGTTCTCATTAATGACAATTGATGTACCTAAGGGATGTTGAAAAAAGAGGGAGAGATTGGGATTGAGAA
>NW_004800213.1:0-2500 GCF_000002075.1 Aplysia californica | reverse complement strand
TGTGTGTGTGTGTGTGTGTGTGTGTGTGTGTGTGTGTGTGTGTGTGTGTGTGTGCGCGTGTGTGTGTTTATAGCCCAGTCTCTATATTGTGTATCTTACACTTAACTACCAATTGCTTCCAATTTTCGGCACGTTCTCTTGGGGGGGATCTCTCTGGTGGTACCTTTTATCTCGAGAGTGTAATGAATTCCGGCAGGTATCAGGGCAATATACATTTTAGCTCTCAACAGATGCGTGGGACCTCCGAGTGTGATTACCCCTGTTACAGTTACCGTCGACTCGCCGATGTCTAATACACTTGTACCGGGTGCACATTGGCAGGATTGGATCGGGCCGGTTGAGTCGATTTATTTCGGCCACAGTGTGCGCTACAAATTAATATAACCCCTGTCTTGTTAGGTCAAATTTGCCTCAGAAGTTAAAGAACAGAAAACTTCGATAGCCGTTCGATATTACTGAACACAGATTTTACCACTAACAGTACAGCCATTTCCTTCAATATTGGATTCAAGTGCCAACTGGACTGCTGCATATAGTGGTTTCTGTGTAGATTGGCTTTTAAAACTAAGGTACACACGAAAAGTTCGATAACTTTCCAGTTCTATCAGTTGCAGCCTCTCTAAATCTGCACTGTTCATCGAAGTCTTCCAAAGGGGAAAAAAGAAAAAAAGAAAAAGAAAAGAAAGTATGACCCTGACCCTAGGAATCGTAGGCTACACACTTTGTTACTGGCTGCTCACTTCTAGTGGCTAAGATTGGTTCTACTCGCGTACTTGAAAAACAAACGATTTTGATCTCGAGGACCGCAGTCAAATTCCGTCTAATTTTGTTGAATTGTGCCCAAAGGGTAGCTTAATTTTGCTAAATCATGAAGGAATATCTAACTGCCCCTGACTGAATTAAAATTAACCAAACTTGCAGTGCGGACTGAGAGGGTGTGACCTTTGCCGAAAGGTCACCTGCAAAATTTGCCGTCAGTGGAATGTTCAGAAAGGAAGCGAGCCTTGCATCCTATGTCTGTTAAAAAGACCTCCCCGATTCCTGTCGATTTTTCTCACGCGAGCGGTAGTAACAGGAAAAAAGGTCAAAGATTGAACACGTACAGAGAAATGATTTCATTCATTCTTTAGACCAGAATTCTTTGAGGGTTTTATAGGCGTTGTTCGCTTTTGCAGGATGGGATGGGGAGATGGGATTTTGAGCGTGGGAGAGGGATGAGGGTTGATCCAAATTGTGCCTTCTTATGTTTTGAATTATTATCCTCAACGCATTTTAGAATACGTATTTCGTCCTACTCTGAACACTAGAAATAGACGCAGTTAAAGAACCAGCATATATTATCATTAGAGTATAATCAGCTTTCAGGTAGGCGCAAATCTACACTGGTTGACTGCCATCTCAGAATTCAGCTAAATATGATCGCACGCGCGCGCGCACACACACACACACACACACACACACACACACACACACACACACACACACACACACACACACACACACAAAACACCCGTACTCACACTCACATTCACACACACAGTCATATGTACATACAATATTATATCAACGTGTTGAAATCAGGTGCTCGTCAAAATAATGAAAACGAAGAAACAGGCATTTTTTCATCTGTTTGGCAATTTTTATAAAATTTTTGTTTTTTGTCTCAACACCTTTTACGTCCATACCAAAACACATTTCCATGTGAATTTTACTGAAAAACGTTGATTAAAGGCACAAAATATGTCATTTTTCAGTTTTCAAGGGCTCTCAAGCTATTGAAGTTACCAAACTTTGGTGGACATTTTCTCGCCAATTTTACCTCTGAATCCAGGCGACTCCCACATTCTTCAATTGAAAATGTGAGGCAGCGTGGTGGAATCAGGCTCTCGTCAAAATAATCAAAGTGAAGAAACGCGCATTTTTAGCAGGTTTGTGGATTTTTTTTATCAAAGTTATGTTTTTTTAGCCCAACACCTTTCATGCCCATTACAGAACTCATTTCTGTGTGGATTTTTCTGATAAACGTTAATTAAAGGCACACAAAAAAGTAAATTTTCAGTTACCACGGACTCTTAAACTAAGGAAATAACTAATCTTTGGCGGCCATTTTCTCACTAATTTTTCCTCTGAAAACAGGTGACCCCAACCTCTTTCTTTCGCAAATGTCTTGACTTGTATTCACGATAAATGGACTGTTTTTTCATCCAAATAAAGACAAGTGAACAAACTTTAAGATGATACCAATAACTCTACATGCCCAAAAATTGACGAGAGCCTGATTCCACCACGCTGCCTCATATATATATATTGACTTGAATTGAAGATAAATGGATGTTTTTTTCATTAAAAGAAAGACAAAGCAACAAGCTTCAATGTGATACCAAAAGCTCTACTTGCCTAAAAAATGACGAGCGCCTTTTTCCACAGCGTCGTGACGCGGTGTTTTAATATAATAATAATAATTAATAATAAATAGCATTTATACTGCGCCTTTCCATTT
>NW_004800212.1:0-4392 GCF_000002075.1 Aplysia californica | reverse complement strand
GGGGGAACAAATAAGTATATAATGTAAAATCTCTAAGACTCTCTACCTTTTCATATTCACAAAGACTGAAAATCTTTAAATTTGCGTATCTTAACCTGTATCCCTAATGCTGCAATTGGAATAAAACGGTTAGAGTGAGAGACAAAGATACATCCTTGATGATTTCATTTCCTGACATTCTTAAATATACATAAGAAGCTCATCGATAGACAAAACGGTTTAATTGGAGGACGAACGAAAGTCACAATAGTTATCACAAAAGAAGTCCAGACATTGACGGAAATAACATTTCAAATTGGTTAACATTGTCTGAGTTCGAACACACTGGCATGAGGGCAACCGTCATACAGAGGGACACATTACATTAGACTGCAGTAATTAACAAGGAAATAAATCGGAGCCAATAATGTGGCTGAACTGGTTTCTTTTGTTACTGTGAAACATTTTATATTGTGTGAATTGCTCAGTGATCATGTGATTGATGTAAAGCAGTCAGAGCTTATACTAGCACGGGATAGAGCGCTATATAAAGACAATCAATTACTATTCTTATTAATAACATGCTAGAAAAAAGGAGCAACTTCAGCCCCTTAATACATGGGACAGGAGCACATAAAATGTGTCTCAGTATTACAAGGTCCTCTTACTATTGTCTACGGGAGTGAGGGAAGACTGAAGAAAAGATACCCCCCCCCCCGACAAAAAAGAGAAACAAAAAAGAGAGAGAGAGAGAGAGAGAGAGAGAGAGAGAGAGAGAGAGAGACAGAATTGGATTAACTGATTTGTTAAACTTCCCACCAGCCAGAGATGCATCTGCTTTATGCCGAAATAATGCTAGTTGTAAGCATCTGTGCTCATAGGTGTGAAGTATTTCATTATGGTGTATTGTTCATGTCATCTTACCACCCTTTCTTTTCTTCTTTTCACTGTATCTGAATTCATGTTAAACGCTAAAAAACAAAATAGAACAACACAAAGCATAACAAAGCAACGATGTGCTTCTTTGCAGCTGGTTGTTCATCCATCCGGCCCGGCGTTCGACCTTAAGGTCCCTCTCAAGGTCATCATCGGAACCATCCCAGTGCGCATGCCTGGAGAGGCAGCACCAGGACCTTCCGGCCTGTGCCCTATCAAACAGTACCAGACAGAGATGTCATCCCCTCGCATGTCTCTTCCCGCTGCTCATCTGCCTGGCAGACATTTCCTTCCCAATGTCCGTAAGTGTTCCTACCTCTTTTAGATTTAGTTAGAGTTTTACGGCATGTGCAACAGAATAAGGTCATAAATAAGTGCTGAAGAATAGATGTGTTACAAGAGAGTAACATGTACAAAAAAGGAGGAGAGATAAGGACGATATATATTTGATAGGAAAGAAGGAGCAAACCACACCAAAGCACCCGCAAACCACGCACTTTCCCACCTTTGCTTGTTCCACCATACCCAAATTACAAGGGATCGGGGCCCACACTATAGAAAAATAACAAGAGAACGGATGTTAATTGAAACCAAATAGCAACAGTTTGCTTCCAATATGGCCTGTCTGCCAGTGTTCAAGTTTGTGGGTGTTATGATTAATTTATAAGATTACCATTTCTGGGCTGTCAGAAGGCCCAGTAAAACCCACAGCTGGAAATCTGTTCTAAGATCTCTCGAGACTAATTCATTAATGGCGGGTACTAATGCATGAGCGACTTAAATTATACACGTTTACAAAATTGTTTTACGGCGCTCATAACTGCATAATGTCATAATATGAGCGAGAGGGACACATTAAACATTTATTTTAGATGGTAGCAAATTTTGAAATTTGCCCTGGTGGCGGCTGAAGCCTACTCTTATCGATTTTGGACACCATGGGTTCTTTAATGTGCACAACGTGTACACAGGACCTCCAAGATTTTTCACCCTTTTCCGAGAAGGTGTTAGATCTTACCTACCATAAGATCAGGGGTGTGGCAGTCTGAGGGAGCCAAGGAGAAGCAGTAGAAAGACTGAAGAAAGAGTTAGGAGCCCAGAGGAGTGAGCAAAGGGGATTTTATCAGAGTCGTTACAAATGGTTGTGTAAGCATTGATACAGTAACATTCAGTTAATGATTCACTTTAAAAAATCCCCCAGGAACGAAAACATTCCAATTTCTCAATGATGCAGGATGTCCTAGCACTCTGATGCAGTCTGCTTCTTCAGTTTTTATCCAATTAAGTTCTACTCCGATTTAAGACTAAATATGACCATTTTGGTGTTGACTCCGTCCAAACAACAGGAGCTAGAACTTGAAACTAGAACTGCAGATGAAGGTCTGCAGAAACAAAAGGAAAAGAAGCAAAGTTGACACCACTTGCTTGCTCAAGTACACCCGCGCTCTCGGAACAAGAATTATAGTGCAGTAAACAATTCGGGGTGCAACTGGTTGTCAAATATTTCCTCAACTAAGGAACGTTGACTCTCCAGCTTTTGCACAAAGACTTGTATCAATTTACAGATCAACAATTTTTGTAAACATCTGTTAGCCGCATTCTAGAAAATTCCCTTATAAATGCTAATGAAAAGTCCAAGTGAATGTTTTTAAAAAAATTATTTGTTTATTTTTAAAAAAACAGATTTTTAAAATTTTACAGCTGGGGCAACATTACTCAAACATCTCAGTCATTTTTCTTTACAAAAATAATATGTTTCGTCCGCTCGACAGCCGAGAACCCGGATGAAAAAGGCCCAAACAACTCCTCCGCACAGCCCCAGCCTTTATCGCCGACAGCAGAGAGCCCGGCGGGAGTGACCAGTGGCCTGAGCACGGCTACACCGGCCAACACACTGCCCAGACAGGGGCGGAGCAAACGACGAGTGTCCTGCCATCAGTGATAGTGGAACAGTTGTTTTTTTCGCGAAAATCTGAGGCATCTTTAGATGATCGTTACCTTAGAGTTGCAAGGTTCTATCAGACGTTTTTGGCCGTTTTGAGTTATCAATACCATGAGATCAGAAACAAAAAAAGTTTCATCTACTCTATCAAAATCGTAAGACTATTTGAAGTCATTATCAAGATATTCAAAGAATTGCATTCGAAGTGAAACGCACAATTTTGTACGTAAAATTTCTCAAAACTGGGTACTGAGCTGATAGAAGTTTGTAATTCTGAGGCAGCGTAATATTGTACTGGAAACAAATGGGGCCAATGATCTATAATGATGTTTAGCGATTATAATCTCGATGGCAAATAGATGAGTAGAAAAGAAACTTATATTCCTCTATACTATACTCATTTACACTTAATGTGGGGACATTTCTCAATTTATCAAGATGCATGGTTTAAAATAAAAACACTGAGGTAAATACTCCACAATCTAGATAGTTAAATGCATATGAAAAAGAAACAAAATAAGGAAGCTGCCTCTGGCTTTCTAAAGTGTATTTGGGGACAATTTCGTAGCTTTTAACTCGCTTTGCAAGCTTAAAAAACAACTGTAGTAGGTTATTACGGAGAAACAGCAATTTGACTACTACCTCTTTTCTACCGTAGGCCAAGAAACAATGAAAGAACAGCGATTTCTGGAAATATAAACAACAAAGTGGATTGCTGACTTATACTAGAAATTACGCGAATGTAAAATTTCGAGGTCTACACCTCCCACACCTCCACATCTGTTACCATCTTTCAGCATACAACCGACAGACACATACTCAGATACAAAAGTAAAACTGTTCTTTTCATGATGGCTCCTGTGAACACAAAGAGACAAAAACAGTTTCTATTTAAGTACGATGGATGTATAGCTGTTTTAGTGACTCATTCACTGCCATAGCTTTATTCGTTCTTTTACTGACTGCTTGTCATCCTTTGAAAATAAGAACTACGAGCCCAGTTCCGATGATGTACGATGAAAGTAAGCCTCTTAGTCAAGATTTCCTAGTACTCCCAAACAGTCAACAAAAATGGTCTGTATGTGTTATATGTCCAAACTGACCTCATGTTTTACTGTAGTCTTCGATTTGTGTGATGCCAATTTCTTGTGAAGTCGTTTTTTCTTTTGTATTTCTCTCTCGCAATGGCCAGTACACATTTGCTGCTTCACAAATAATAATACAGGTATATTGAAGTTGAGGAATGTCCAGAATAAAGGCATTTATTCGCTGTTTTTCCACACTTTCCGAGTCTATGATTATAGCTATGTGAACGGAGAAGTAAGGTTAAAGTACCTTTCCTAATGATGCAACATCCTATACTGTGCAAAGTTGAAAATACAATGATCTATCTCACGATTGCAAGTTTGATGTCCGAACCATAGACAATAACATCTGCATTTTATGAATGTTAATCGTATCTTGGCGTTGTCCAGCAAATATAAGTGGGGCTGGGTGGTGAAATCAGGCGCTCCTCAAAATAATGATATAGAAAA
>NW_004800211.1:2959-4397 GCF_000002075.1 Aplysia californica | reverse complement strand
AGCGCATATCCCCACTTAACAGCAGGCTCTATGCGCTTTACACTATATTATTACCCCAGCAGACCATAGAACACTCTGAAACATTCTCAGCTTCCCGGGAAGCATACAGTGCAAGCAGCTGATTAAGCGCTCAAACACTAACAAACTGACAAGATCTTTCGCTGTCTATAGCCGGGTACCCATTCCCACCAGGGCGAAGTGAGGACAATTCGTGTAAAGTGCCTTTCCCAAGGACACAACATCAGGCCCCTGACGGGATTCCGAGTTGTGAGTCCGAGAGCCTAACCACTAGGCCACCGACGCCACGCCTTCTCCCACCCCATCTGACATTCAGCTGTTGTCTTTTTTTTCGCTCGTTGTAAAACGCGTTAAAAGTTGATTTTTAGAAATCACACTTCCGGCGTAGTGAGTGAAGAGACCACACAATTCCCGACTGGCAGAATTCAAAAGAAAACGGCAGACAAAAAAGAAAAAAAGAAAGAGTTGAGTATGACTTGTGAGTGATATGAAGCAGGATTTACGGAACAAAGATGCTGACTGTTTTCTTTCACTACCTTCCAGCTCAGCGAGACAGTGACAGACACACATTTCACGTGTCACGACGAGTTGGAGTCAGGTGCTCACCAATTTTTGGACATGTGGAGTTATTGGTAACATCTCAAAGCTTGTTCAGTTGTCTTGATTTTGATGAAAAAATACCCATCTTTATTAAATAAAAGTTGAAATATTTGCAACTGAAGGATGTGAGGGTTGCCAGGTTTCAGAGGTAAAATTAGCCGAAATTGGACGCCAAAGTCTGGCGACTTCCAAAGCTTGAGAATCCGTAGAAACTGCAAATTTACATTTTTGTGCCTTAAATTGACGTTTTTCAATAAAATACACCCCAGAAATGTGTTTTTGAATGGACCTTACAAGTGTTCAGTCAAAAAAAACAAATTCAATAAAAATTGCAAAATGGACAGATAAATGCCAGTTTCTTGGATTTCATTATTTTGACAAGCGCCTGATTTCACCACGATGCCTCACACACATATATACATATATATATACATATATACATATATATATATATACATATACATATATATATATACTAGCTGGGCCCCCTTTCGATGAAAGGAATGATTAGTGCTTTAATATCAGCTAAAAGTCATTGGCCTACTATTTACACTCTACTGGAATGGGGCAATAGATCTTGAGAGATGCGAAAAATTATAAGGTCTAGATCTATACTCTCAAAACAAAATGCGCCTCCCTAAATATCACTTCCGGGTTTTCTAAAATTACAGAGACAGAAACATCAGCCTACAAAAGCGATCGGCGAAATAAAGAAATTTAGCTTTTTGCAGTAAAACAGTCTCAAAACTGAAACAACCAAGGGCGTCATGATCTGGAGAATATTTTAAATAATCTTTTGGCGAAAACCGCATGTCGATCG
>NW_004800211.1:0-2829 GCF_000002075.1 Aplysia californica | reverse complement strand
TATATATATATATGTATAAAGAGAGAGAGAGAGAGAGACAGAAACAGAGACAGAGACAGAGACAGAGACAGAGACAGAGAGATATTATATATATATCGGTGCTCACAACTGCATAAGGTCATACGAGCGCGCGGGACTCATTAAACATTTTCAGTTGGTAAGAAATTTTGAATTTTGCCCGGGTGACAGCCGAAGCCTACTCTTATCTATTTTAGACCACCAAGGGATCTTTAACGTGTGCAACTTGCGTGAGGGGGTGGGGGCAGAAAGAGGAGACAAAAGCAGACGAGACAACATTTCTAGAGAGCAGGAAAGGATGTGAAAGGAGACAAATTTAGAAGAAAAAAATGTTTTTGTCGCTACCCGCATTCGAATCCGGAACTTTTGAATAAGAGGCCAACACCATGACCTCTAGGCCACAAGAGCCCCCATATATATATATATATATACAGTCAAACCTGTGTAAGACGGTCACCCGTTGTCAAGGAGAAAAGTGGCCGTATAAGACAGGTGGCCGTCTTAGGCAGGACTGATCAAGATGAAGAAAACAAACCATTCCCATCTGAAGTCCCAATTGAAATGTATCAGACAAGGAAGACCGAACACCATGTTAAAACAAACACATGGGTCGCCACCACTCAGAGAACGAGTGACGCGTTCATGTTGACGTCCATTGTTTCTTTGTTACAGACTGGGTAAACAGTGACCACTCATCTCACTTACGATTTGTGTATGAGTTTTGGGCGGGGCTTATGGGTTTTGAGGGATCACACGCTTACCTCACCAGCAGCTGAAAATTGGTAGCTATTGGTCAACAGTGGGAGGGGCCTACCCAACATGATCGGTTGGAGGGACTACCTAAGAACAACGACAGGTGATTGAATTATGACAGCTCGTCCACAACGCCAGGGGCCACTGCACAATTTATGACAAAAGGTTTGTGAATTTTTATCAAATTTTTAGTTTTTTTGCTCAACATCTTTCATGCCCTTTAAAGAACTCATTTCTGTGTTGATTTGACTGAAAAACATTTATTGAAGGCACAAAAACATGTAAATTTTCAGTTAAGCTAAGGAAAAAACAAACTTTTGTCGAGCATTCTCTCCCTAATTTTACATCTGAAAACAGGTGACCCCACCTCCTTCAATTGCAAATATCTCGACTTCAAATCAACATACATGAATATTTCTTCACCAAAAGGATGGCAAATGAACAAGCTTAAAGATGATACCAATAACTCTACATGCTCAAAAATTGACGAGAGCCTGATTCCACCACGTCGTGACACATATATATATATTATATACACATAATAGATATATATATATATATACACATCTGTGACTACTTCTTCTTTCTAATTGACACAGTTTCAGTTTTAGAAATTCTAAGAACATTTTTCATCCATAACCCGCTAGATTTTTCACAAGATCAGGAAAAAACTCCATCAAACCGTGGGAATAAATCCAGGGTTAACTGTAGCGGAAAAATTTCAGGGTTACAGAGTTTCTGATCTACTCTGTTTTTTTCCGATAAGTTCTTTCGTATGGTATCCTCAAATCATGGCAAGGAGGAAATAAGTAAAACAAAACTGATATCTCTGCAAAAGTTCCGTGGACGTACAGCCAGGTCGCTGAACTGTGGTGTGGCCTTGGGTCCGTAGTGTTCCACCCAGCCTGGATAGAGATTATTGTTATGTGTTATTGTTTCCCCCCAGTCTCACTCTAGTTTACATATGTGTCATGACGCAGAGGAATCAGGTGCTCATCAATTTCGGGGAATATAGAGTTATTGGTATCATCTTAAAGTTAAAGCCTGTCCATTTGCCTTGATTTTATGCAAAAAATATCCATTTATCTTGGATACAAGTCAAGATATTGGCGATTGAAGGAGGTGGGGGTAACCTGGTTTCAGAGGTAAAATTAGTGAGAAAATGGCCGCCAAAGTTGACTTATTTCCTTAGCTTGAGAATCCGCGGAAACTGAAAATGTACATCTTTTACGCCTTTAAGCAATGTTTTTCAGTAAAATTCACACAGAAATGTGTTCTTTAACTCATTTGAGCCTGAGCCATTTCTCACCCAACAACCATTGCAGCCTGACAGGTTTGGGGTATATATTGAAGCCTTAACCACAAAAAGACTGTGAAAGCTCTCATAATTTTTTTTTAATGTAACAGAAGAAAGAAAGAAATGCTCTCACAGAAACAGAAAACTGCATCTGATTTGTCTGACCAGTTTTTATTTTATCAATATTTTGAAATGACAATGTCTTGGGGTTACGCAATTTTTTTGCGCCCAATTGATAATGAAACCACCCATCACAATGTGGGGATGATCACTGACTTTTTCCGTTACAGCACAAAAAGCATCCAATCGATAACTTCGCCAAATTTTTTACAAAACGATACAAGTGGGTCAACTGTTGTCTTGCGACTTCCGGTAGCTCGTAACCTAAAAACACCGGAGATATCCTAAACCTGCTGAAAAATGCCAGTTTCTTCACTTTCATTATTTTGACGAGCGCCTGATTTCACCACGCGCTACCTCGTATTACTGTATTATGTGCTATTGTTACACATGCTAGTACACTAGTCTCCACAGTTTACACACACTATCGTGTGCAACTGCCCTCAAAGTCCTAGTCCTGGCTAGCCTTCACACAATCAGACAAGCTCTACGTACTAGGCCTATGGCCATTCACTGACGGCTCACGGTCAGTTGTTCTTTTTCTTGAACAAGCTATAGTAAAGAAAAGGCAAATAGGAATAAGAGGCAGGAGTCAACAAAGCCAGCCAGTCAGGGAGGAGTGAAAGAACAGGGGGGGGGGG
>NW_004800210.1:0-4399 GCF_000002075.1 Aplysia californica | reverse complement strand
GCTCTCTTACCTTGTTTCTCAGGCTCTCTTCGTTGTCAAAGCCAATCCACTCGTTTCCCTTGACCATGTACGGCACTTGTTGCTCTTTGATCGTCTTCACGACGCCTCCAGACTTCAACTCGTCGCAAATCTGTCCATAACATAAAGGTGAAAGAAAAATAATAATGAAAGAAACGTTCGAATTTTTTGACCATCCAGGAAGAGTTACGAAACACAGGATGATCCAAAAAACCCCCCAACCCTGCACAACTTTTTTTCTGAATATCTCGCACAAAATGTGTACTAGAATGTTGTAATTTGGAAGAGATATAATTCATTTAAAAGGAATTTGTTTAACATAAAATTCACCAAGAAAAAAACTTATTTTCGAAACCGGAAATGGCTTTTATTTAAAAAAACACCTATAAATGCAAAATGCACCAATCTAAAGATCTTGTAAGGAATGTCATGTAATGATTGGCTTTTCTTTTCGTTTCCTTTAATTTTCTAACTCTGATCTTTCCATCCCTGCAACCTTTAGACAATATTTTCTCCTAGAGTAAAAAATTTTTTTTTTTAATTCTGGAAATCCGAGAATCAATGGTCTATAATATGTCCTCCTTTGGACTCTACACATTTTAACGCGTCGTCTGTAACGTTCAGCGGTGGCCAAACACAAGGACCCACTCAACCATGAGTACTCAAAGCCATACACAATGTACACCTTACAGTATGGAGCTGTTTCTAGAGACAAAAAAAAGGGGGGTGGGTGAGGATGCCCAAATAGACAGCATTTGTGAAGTTGATATAACCTTAAAGGTGAATATGGGGTTTGCCTAGAAACCAAATGTCATAAAGGAAATGTTCACGTTTTTCAAGACGATTGAGGAATCAAGAACACATTGCTCTTCTATGATAGCTTCGCGAACAGAAAAATGGTACAGAAGTAGATGAAGATCTGCCTTGAGAATGCGGACCGTTGGGAATTAGGACAGTCATTGCTGCAGACATCGTCTACGGACAGACATCTCATGGGGCTCATCTACTGAATACTGCACCCTGGTGACGTTTAAAGGGGAGCGAACTGTGTGTTTGACCTGAAGCGGTCGCTTTGTCTGGGAATTTTCAGTTCTGATTCTCTACAGGTCCTAACTGATGGACCATTTTCACCCTTGGCATCAAATAAGGCCTTAAGGGCAGTTTACCATTTTTTTTCTGTACCTTGTGCGAAACTTACGAAATGAGTTGGTAGTGAGGAAAAGTTCAATTAAAAAACTCTCTGCTCTTTATCAATCTTAACGATGATCTCAGCAGGCAAAGGAAACTTAAGAAAAACTATCTGCAAGCTTCTGTTGGCCTGTTAGACTACTGTAGTTTGCAATATGGCGCAATCGTTGTGATTTTTAGTGGTAGGCCTAATGCGAACTGGTGCGTCTTGCTACAAAAATGGGGACAGAGCTGAAAATGGGTTGTTTTTTACGCGATATGTACAGAAAAACTATTTAGCGGATTTATCTAAAATGAATATCAGACAAATTCCTTTTGACTTCCAAATGTTGTGTATAAATTTGAAATACAAAACTCCAGTGCGGAGGAAAATATTAACAAAAAATGTTTTACGGTTGTTGTTGTTGTTGTTTTTTTTTTTTTTTGGGGGGGGGGTTGGATCACCCAGTACATTGTGGATAAAGAAGTCATTCAGGGAAAGAAATAAATTAGGAAGGAAGGTGCGAGCGATGGCGATATGCTGAGAAGGAAAGGGAAAAAACCGAGAGAGAGAGAGAGAGAGAGAGAGAGAGAGAGAGAGAGAGAGAGAGAGAGGGGGGGGGGGGGGAGAGTAGAGACTATTGGTAAAATATTTTCGATCAATGAGCAAAATTATATTTCAAAAAATGATAATGGACACACCAAAACAGCTTAGATTTTAGTTGTTACCGAAAGAAAATGGAGATCTGTGAGGGCAGTCTTTGTCCGCAGCCTAGCATACTCACTCTTCCCTAACATAAATTAACAGAAAACAGTTTTCGGTTATAAAAATAGTTATTTGTATGAGTACAGAGAAGGACCAGGAGGGGCGACTGAACAGAGAAATTGAAACACGAGTACAAAAGGTCAATAATGTTAGTTACCAGCTTACTCCACTACTGAAACATCCTAACATCCCCTTGACAACAAAACTCAAAATGATCAACATCATATTCATCCCAACACTCACCTATCAATGCCAGACATGGACCTCAAACAAGACATTGGAGCAAAACATGTGAAATGCCATGTCTTAGAAAAGCAGTAAACAAGACCAGGCGAGACAAAATTAGGAACTCAATAATGAGAGCAATGGTGGGCACAAATGATGTCACGCATCACATCCAACACCAAAGAATCAAATAGTTCTGACACCTCATGCGATTACCAACACACCATCCAGCACAACGTGTCTACATAAAAAAAATTCAATGGTAACAAGGCTAGAGGGCGACCGAGAAAGACCTGGATAGATGGAGTCGAGGAAACATTAACAACTCATGGCATCCTCCTGACCCAAGCTCTCCGGCTGGTGGCAGAGAGACGTCGCTTTCTTCCCGCGACACCCAAAAGGGTATAAGCGGCAGATAAAAGTAAACAGAGAAGGGCATCGGCACTTTGAAGCAAGACATATTTTAATGGTTGCAGAGAAGTCTCAACACAATGTTATTTTCATCTGATGTTGAGATTTTAACCAAAGCGTCCTCAGAACTTAATTATTAAAGCTGCTAGAGGCCCAACATTTTGAAAGTCATTGACTGGTTGTAACGGTTGTAGAGAAGTCTCAACACGGAAACATTACATCTGACATAGGGCTACTGCTTGTGGCGTCCTCTGGATATCTCACACGAATTGCCACCAAACCAAGCACATCTGGCAATTTTTCAGATGGCATTTTATTCAAAACTAAAGGAGTTGGGTAATCAAGAAAGATTTGAACCTTGGCTTTTCGAGATAACTGTAGTAATCTGTATTTCTGCGCTTTTACTATCATTTTGTACAAAAACATCAACAAAACACATGCTTTATGTTCGGAGTTTTATTTACTACCCCGCGTGACGACAGTCGAAGTTGTTTGGGCGAGCCATGTTTTTTTGGGGTGTTGTAGTTGCTCAACTGCACGTCTTCCGGAAGTACCACTGTCGCTCAGTATAAACTCAAAAACCCACACAGCGTTGTGAATTTAAAGTACGAAGTTAAAGCATCAGGACAGTTTTAAAAAACTTCTTATTTAATTTCTTAATTAACAGTAAGAGAATAGCATTACAGAAAACAATAGTTATCGGCGAAATCTGAGAGTCGAATCTTACTCTATTGCTCGAAATCCGAAAAGGCGGAATAAAACTTTGCCTTCTGAAAAATTGCCACACAGCCGAATCAGTCAACAGGATAGACTCACCTCGTAATAAGCTTTGAACCCCGCCTCTCCGCTGTATCTTCCTGGAAGGCCAGCCCCGTTGATGGGGTCGTTAACATCACTTTGGCTGGGGTCAGCCAGGATAAAATTACGACCATAGGTGGCTAAGCCAACGTTTATTTTCTCTTTAGGAGCTCCGTGTTGAATGTAGTATTTGATAGCAGAGTCCTGGGGAAATTAATTAGGAGAAAGAATAAGGAGGATATCAGGAGTGTCAGATAGAAAAACGTACTAATTTGAGGAATGTTTTCTTTTAAACTTAATACCATTGAAATTAAGTGTTTGGGTCTTTTGTTGAGAAGTTGCGTTGTTCGAGAATGTTGCTTTTGGTGGGAGTTAGGGTGGGGTTTTTTTTGTTTTGGGTTGTTGTTTATGGTGAAGGTGGAAAAGAGGGGGGGGGAGTGTCGTTTGCCCTGTCCTTGCTGTGGCAATTATTGGTTTTACATTGCTTTATTTGTATTGATTGGTTTTTGTAGAAGGTACTTTCAGGAAGAAAGGTACTCGGCCGTTAGCTTTTCATACGACTTATTTTATAAGTGATTAAGCCACTAAACGCTAGCATATAATGATCTGGGATCGATTTTGTTAAAGCGAAAAAGAAAACCATGAGCGTTTCTTAATGCGCAGAAACTGTTCATTTTATTATTTCTAGAACATACAAATGTCGTCAGAAGTGTCAACTACGGTTTGGACGGGTGGCCGAACATGATCCTATCATTAACACCCTCTAACCATCCCCATCTGATAAACATAAACTTTGTTTGCAAGACAAACAATGCTGCTAGACAACCTACAATGTTGTAATTAGCCTGTATTCCAGTATCGCCAGGGTGGGCGTACAGAGGACTGTTGTGTCCTGTCTTCTTGTCCCAGGATCCGTGGAAGTCATAGGTCATCACGTTGAACATGTCAAGACTCCTGTGGTTGATAGATGGGTCGACGGGTAGGTAGGTAGGTAGGTAGGTAGGTAGGTAGGTA
>NW_004800209.1:2656-4446 GCF_000002075.1 Aplysia californica | reverse complement strand
AAAATATTTTTAAGAATATATGTATACCTGCCCTCATGCCCTGTTGCGTAGACCTACACACTTTGTATAAATTGTACGACTAAGTTTCACACACTCGCTTCAAAAGAAAGTATCATTAATTAATTAATAAATCATTACCATGCATAGTGAACATTAATTGCTTTTCATGTCTTCAGATTTGTTTGTCTGTCCCAAACGTTTCCATCTGATTTCTGTCTGGCTTTGTGCTGTGGGACTGAAGCCCGTGTTTGGCAGGTGCTCTGGTGTGGTTTGCTCCTTCTTTCCTATCAATGATCAAACATCTATCATCCTTATCTCCCCCTTCTTCTTTTTTATGTTTGTTACTCTCTTGTAACACCTCTATTCTTCTGGCGCTCATATGACCTTATGCAATTGCGAGCGCCGTAAAACCTCTACGAAAACTAAAACATCTATCGCCCTTATGTATGCTTTTTTTCTTGGTATGTTACTCTCTAGCAACACCTCTAATCTTTGGCACTTATCTGACCTATTTGTGTTGCAAGTGCTGTAAAACTTTAAACTTCAGCTAAAGCCAAGCTCTGTCTTTTCTTTTTCTTTTTTTTTCTTGTACGAGTCAACAACGTCTCATGTGGTTTTCTCGGAGCAGTGGACAGATTTCCCCAGCTGTAGTGCTGGATCTGTAAACGACTCTATCGTAAATGCTCTGCATTGATTGTGTTGAGGAGTACTAAGGTTTTCTCCCATTTTGTCTTTCTTCTGTTTTCTTGTACCTGGCGTCTGAACAAATCAGTGGGTGGTTGACGGGTTTTCTGGTGTCATTTGCTCCTTCTTTCCTATCAAACATCTGTCGTCCTTATCTCCCCTTCTTGTTTTTTATGTTTGTTACTCTCTTGTAACGCCTCTAATCTTCTGGCGCTCATATGACCTCATGCAGTTGCGAGCGCCGTAAAACCTCTACTATAACTAATTAACCAAGAACAAATCAAAATGTCATTTTGCTGAAAGAGTAAATACTTCTATTATATATATACAGTCAAACTTGTCCAAGTGGACATCTTGGACGGTGTCATTGTAATCTTTTTCTTTTTTTCCTGCAAGAGGGGAAGTTGGAAGCGGCCGTTTGTACAGGTGATTGTCCGTTGTCTTGGACAGATGGTGGTTGAAGCAGGCTCAACTGCACTTGTCTTCTCTAAGTGCGTAGTAGTATTCAACAGGGGCTCTCTGGATTTGACAATTTTCTATGAGGTGGTTGGTACAGAACTTATTGTCTTGTCGAAAAAAGATGGAGGGGTTTTTACAACCTTGACTGGCGCCTGTGGTGTTATGGTTAGGCGCTTTGCCGTCACATGCAAAAGACCCAAGTTTGAATCCTGTATAGGGATAATTTTTATCAAGTATCTCGGTCTTTTTGCTGGGATGTTTTTATCTCTCTCAGACCGTGTTTGACCTGACAGGCAGGGTTGAAGCCCGCGTCTTAATTTAAATGATCTAAATCGTGTCCTCGTGGGACATAAAATCACCTATTTTTTTTTTCTTTCCCCGCTTATTATTATCATCGTTTGTCACTTGCTTACATTTTCAAATTTATGACTGGAATCTTTGGTTTTGTAGTCTGAAAAATATTGAACAATGGTGTATCTGTATATATATGTCTGTCTGTGTGTATGTGCTGGACTGACAGTTTTCTTTTGCTTCCCCGTAGAATGTGATGTTCCAGTATGTCCGTATGGCATATTGTTGCTGTGAGAATGAGAGAACGAGAAAGTGAAGGACATGATGGTGGCGAGATTTGTCTCCCCCTCACCCCC
>NW_004800209.1:0-2556 GCF_000002075.1 Aplysia californica | reverse complement strand
CCCCCGAAAGACGCCGGTGTTATGCTACTGACCGTATGTCCAGTCTATGTGTTGATAAATAAAGGTGCAATGTTCTCTCGAGACTGCCATTTGAGACTTTGTGTTGTTGACTTATATATCTGTTGTCACGGTTGAACTCTGTAACTTAGTGCGTGGAAATGGATCATGGTGGGCGGTTGGCGGGTGCTCCGGTGTGGTTTGCTTCTTCTTTCCTATCAAACATCTATCGTCTTCATCTCCCCTCCTGTGGGTGTTTGGCGGGTGCTCTGGTGTGGTTTGCTCCTTCTTTCTTAACAAACATCTATCGTCCTTATCTCCCCTTCTTTTATATGTTTGTTACTCTCTTGTAACACCTCTAATCTTCTTGCGCTCATATGACCTTATGCAGTTGCGAGCGCCGTAAAACCTCTACAAATACTAACTTTCTTTCCTATACTATCAAACATCTGTCGTCCTAAATCTCTCCTCCTTCTCTTGTTTGTATGCTAAATTCTAGTAACAGTAACACCTCTAATCTCTGGCACTTATGTGACTTGATCGTGTTGCAAGTGCCATAAAACTATAATATTATCTAAAATAAACCACCAGTTGTCCTTATCTCTTCTCTATTTCTTTTCTTCTTGTGTACTCTCAAGTACCATCTCTATAATCTTTCGCATTTTTATGACCTAGATCTATTTGTGTTACTAGTTAGTGCCATTAAACTTAAGTTAAGCTAGTGGGAACGGTTTTTAATATATTTTTAAAAAATATAATGGAGTATCTCCCTCTGTTGCTGAGGTGGGTTTTTAAAAATCCCACACAGCCCAGGCTGACTCATAGGAAATCAAAGCAAAACAAATGTATAGCATCTAGTCAGTAGGCCTAAACCTACCCACAACACGAAATACTGACACAAAAATTACAACAGTATACATTATAATGATAGAGGCAATGCATGTATGAATGAATTAAACATTAATTTGAAGACAATTAAGCAAGTCAATGATATTTTGATTTATATATTATAAACCCCCCCCCCAAAAAAAAACAAAAAACAACAACCTTGTCATCAAAAGTTTGGTACAACAGACACCCACAGTTCGAGGACGAAAGACTAAGGAGAGTGGGTGGTTGGCGGGCGCTCTGGTGTGGTTTGCTCCTTCTTTCCTATCAAACATCTATCGTCTTTATCTCCCCTCTTTCTTTTTTGTGATACTCTCTTGCAACACCTCTATTCTTCGGCACTTATATGACCTTATTATTGTATTGCAAGTGCTTTAGAACACTTACTAAAACTGACTAAAAGACCAAGGAGCACTCGAGGGTTAGGGGTATAGCAAATGTGTTGTTTGATTTTGATGATATTCTACTAAGCCTACTACATGTGCGTGAAGGCAACTTATCAGGGGTGAGTAGTCTATGTCATAATGATTATATTTTGAGGAGGCTCTCATCATAGTCTAGAGGTGCAGTGATCGCCTCACATTCAATAGATCCCCGGTTCGAAACCTGAAAGCGACGGAACATTTTCTATTCCCTGCTCTCTTATAATCATACTATTATTCTGCAAAATGCTTTCATCTCCACTCCGCCTGGGCTTGTAACTCTTTCTGCTGCTTCCCCTGGCTCCTTCTTAGGCCTATTGCTATTTTTCAGCCACACCCCTGATCTTAGTGCGAAAAATCTCAGAAGTCCGTGGCAAGTTGCGCACGTTTCGGGTGACAGGAGACAATTGTACGTAGGTTTCTTTCCATTTCCAATAAAGATTTGTGACAGCTTGAGGGTAGAGAAAAAAGTATCCGCTCCACCTGTACATGTATCGTGTACTTCTTGACTTATCAATCATTGGAAAAAATGAAGAAAAAGATCAGAATCCCCCCACTACAGACATAGGCCTCTGTGTGCCGGGCACTTTTTGAGATCTACACCGGATGGGAAAGGGACATCACTCTGAAAATGAACCAGGTCCCGACTCCCGACCTCAATGGATAACATCAACAAAAAAAGTCATTGATGCGTAAAACAGACAGAGGCAAAGGGCAAATTATGGCATAGACATAAACGTCCCTTCGAGCTAAGTGTGTTACAAACGTTTACCGTACACGTTTACACTGTTGATCTTCTGCATACTTCATTTGTACTTCGGTGAGGTCTAAATAGTTTTACAATCCATTGTCAACATAACTGCTCTTTTGCATTTTTCTCATCACATTGACAAGTTCCGCTTTTGTGTAGAATCTATCATGCCATGCCATTGCATGCTATGCTTTGAACGCTCAGAGCGAGTTGATTCTTGAGCTACATGGGCGAGAAGTATACTAATATTCACTTTTACTTTTATCTATTATAAAGAATAAAGTACAAGGCTTGGCAGGTATTATTATCATAGAAAAGGTCTAGAAATCTAGGTAATTGTGTTTACTTTCTCGCGTTTAATTCCGGGGAGGACTTTCGTAACGAGCGACCACTCTGAACTTTTTAAGGTTTGAACACTGCTTTGTTCGCGTTGGAAAGACTTTTGTCACGAGCGACCACCCCAACATACGCAATAGGCCTATAAAGAAGAGACCTTAC
>NW_004800208.1:0-4419 GCF_000002075.1 Aplysia californica | reverse complement strand
GGCACTTAGATAAAAATATGGAGGTGGGGGGATTCAGGGGGGCACTACTTTGATGTTTTGCAGTTAGGTTGCATCCCTGCTCTTTGTGCAGCCTATTTCAAATAGTGTTTGGTCATCAAGACTTCTGGATTTCTTCTCTGGATGTAAACACATGGATCATGGACTTATTATGACTTATAACGAACTAACGGAACTATAAGATCACCATCTACACACCTGAGCATGAGTCGGTAGTGAAACTAAAATGATACCATAATAATACTAATAAGTAGATCTATTCTATCAAGATCTAGATTTTAGATCTAGATCTAGACATTAGTTAAAGTCTCAGTCTAGTTTTTGAGATTCAACTTGGACTCGACACTTTCACTTACCAAGTCGTATTCCTCCTCGTCATCTCCACACATGAACTCATCGTCCGACATTTTTGTTGGCTACTGTTAGTGCTTGGTAAATGCAAAGTCACAACCACTGCCCTGCAATTTACTTGAGAGTAATACTTTCCTAAACTCAGTTATAAAATGAAGATAGTCTTGCTCCAGCCTGATTCGAGCCGAAATATTTCGCTCTCTGCTAGGCCTAGAACTATTGTTGTTGATCTCTTCCCATTTTCTCTCGGCGAGACACCGAGACCATGAAGTGAAGTAATCATAACAAAGATAGTACAAGACAAGATGGGCCACTTCTCTCTTTGAGCCAATTAAAAAAGTGTCCTCAAAATTTGGTGGCGCCCTCTTCACAAAAGCGCACTCTTTGCGAACAGAGTTACCCTACTTGAGTTTTAAAAAATCAAAGTTAAACTAGCAAGTTTTGGGATAAATTTCGGAAGAACGCTTTTTAAAAATGATTACGCTGACAAAAAACCTCTTCCGGAGGAAAAGGAGATGGTTTTCTTCGTTTAATTTGACTTTAGAATGAAGGGCGAGAGGTCATTAAAATTTTTAAAAACCTAAAACTCCGCACTGAACATACCCGAACTGCTGATGAACAGCAGTCGATCTGCGCACGCAAGGAGGTGCTATTCCTATTCTTCTTCTGGAAAAACGAAAGAGAGCTTCAAAACAGACTGCAGCGCCATCTGAAGCAAAGAGCATACTTCCTGCGGACACTTTTTAGGCTGAGTGGCCCATCTTGTCTTGTACTATCTTTGATCATAATCATCACCAAGAGACATATTTGTATCGATCCCTTATTGGCAAATTGCGATACCATATTCCCGCATTTTCCTGCTGATACAAAATCTAGATCTACATGCATTACTATGTCATTCTCTTGCAGAGTGACTGAATGTGTGTGTGTGTGTATGTGTGTGTGTGTTCAGTGTAAAATGGAGTTCAGGGACGGGTGGAGCGGCGTGGTTTTTTTATTTATAAAAAATAGTGTTGGACAGAAGCTCTGATCTGAGCCGATAAATAGGGCATAGATCTGCATGTTTGTCAATTTCTTGCTCTTATTACTCAAAAAAGTGTATCTTTGAAACGCCTTTTAAAACAGTTTATTCTGCCAATAAAATTATACCAATCAAAATACATGTAGAATCTATTTCAATCATCAACTAATAAATAACTTTCAAAGTCAAAGATTTGTTTTTGTCTTTTTTTTTTCCAGTTGTGATTGTCGTTTTTTTCTTCGTCTTCTTCTGTAAATAAACACTTATTACCTCGTCACCGGCAGTTCTTTGGTCACCGAGTAAAAGGGAGGACACTCTGATAGCCTATTTAGGGCCTAGATCTTGCCTGGTATTTACATTGCCAACTGTGCTAAACATGGATGCGTTGTCGAGAGCTGTCAACGAAGCACAAAAACATCCTCGTTCCTTGGAACAGGAGCTTAGTTATGGTACTGCTGGATTTCGGATGAGGTGAATATTAGTTTTTGCTTTTTGATAGTGCCATTGATTCATTTTGTTAGCTAACTTCTGTCTTCTTTATCGAGTTTTTCCGACAAAGTTCCTGGTTCTGATTGTTGCCGGTCGACCGGCCGGCAGTCGCACGGCACGGTCTACAAAATGTCCGGGCCGAAGTCTGAACTGACCACAGCCTTAACTTTCAAAAGAAAAGGCCAAGAACGCAGAGATTCATGGTCTCTCGTGTTTGGCAAGATTGTAGACTGGGTCTTGGGTAAGGTAAAGCCTGCCCCCCCCCCCCCCAAAAAAAAACCTTTAAAAAACCCAACCTTATTTTATTTGGATGATTGGAGGCGTTGTGGTTGTGAAAGCCCAAATTATCACTCTTTATAGATCTAGATCTAGATCTATCATTTTTTTAAATAACTTATTATTTATAAGGGTATTATTTTACTTTCACAGCGTTCATATATATAGATCTAGATCTAGATCTAGAGATCTAGCGCTTTTTTGGGGTCAATTTTTAGGCCATCATTATTCGGACTTGAGTCCGAGAATAACATTTTTTCATATTCGGACTCGAGTCCGAATTTAAAAAAATTCATATTCGAACTTGAGTCCGAATATGAAAAAATTTTATTCGGACACGGGTCCGGAAAAAAGGAAGTGTCTTCTTTCTATAGATCTAATGTTCAGTGCTTCCAATTTTCCGCCATTTTTTTGTTTCCCCCACACCTTATCTGCCAATCCGATGCCCGCCGACTCAATGATACACCCCCGCTCCCCATGTTTCCCACTTTCTTTGTTGTAGAAAAAAAATCACGAGACCGGAAGCCGAAAACCGTTCGGAGAAATAGTCACTTCGAGAAAAAAAAAGACCGATTCGTTCAAATACACAAGCCTGTGTCATCTCGATTGTTTACCAAGAAAAAATTGTGTTGCTGTGTAGAGCCGAGCATACGGCAACTTTTGATTCCATAGACCAGCGCACAATTCAATCACGTAGATCTGCGTCAAGACTAGCTTATTATTGTAATAATGATCAGTTGCCGTGTGGGGGGAGGGGGGGGAGACTGACGCGTATGCAACGTTCAATGCTCGGACCGATAGTGCCCCCCTTCCCCGACACGCACACACAGCCACACGTGTGCAGGCCGCCCATCCGACCTCGACACACGCTAACGAGCCATCTTTAATTGCTTCTGATGACCTCTTGACAAATAAACATTTATTAGAAGCGCTATAACTTTTCAGGCTGGCCTCAAATTCATCATTAAATAAAAACTCGGCTCCAGCACAATTTAACGCCATTTTGCCAGAAGTGATCCCGGTCTCTACCCAGCCTGAGGCGAGTCACGAGTGAGGCAGGACAGGAAGCCGGAGTCACAGGAAGTCGGAAGTCGGAATTGATGTCATGCTGGACAAGAATCAGAGTCCGAATAACATTTTTTGATATTCAGACTCGAGTCCGAATAGTCACTTCGCAATTTTTAACTTTTACATGAATTTTGACTGTAGAATCTAGATTCTAGATATAGATCTAGAGTCTATCCCCGTTCAATATTTCATTTCACGTATTTTATCACAAACTGGGGGGGTTTCAGGATGGCTTCTCCCCACCCCACCCCACCCATGAATCTTTTAGGTTTCAGGGGAGTAAGCTGCCCTGCACTGAGCATGATTTGATGCCTTGCAAGGTTTGAGATTAACTTTTCTGGTAAACAATTGATTTACACTTGTGATAGTTTTAATGGTCATGATGATAATTGTGTTGTGCTCCCACGTATAGTATAGGTTGGTTTGCCCCCAAAAGCAGTGTATATTTTGATTGGGTGTGAAAGGAAAATTTACCCTAACAACCCAGTTTGACATGGCATAAATACATTTTAATCGGTACTGAATATCTGATAGAATAGACTGCACTGATTATGCTTTTTAAGAGAATCAAAGACATCTTCTTAGTATTGTGTATTTATTTTTCAGGGCAGAGAAATTAGACCATGTTCTATACAGAATGGGATTGCTGTCAGTTGTGTTTTCCAAGTACAAGTCAGGTAGGTTTTAATTTTTCACATTTTACGTGGTTGTAAGTAAGGTTACTATTTGAACTACTTTTTGGACTTGCAGAGCCTGTGTCTATGCTCATTTAAAAATAAAAGACTGCTTACTTTGCATGGATCAAAACCGCTTCAGGAGAAAACTCTTCCCTAGTGTTCTATATTAATTTGCCCCACTGGTTTTCCCCAGAAAAATATGGTTTTTACGAAGGAGGGAGTTTTGAAACCCCAGACAGTGAGAAATGACCACTTGCTTTGGGGCCCACACGCCTAACCTTAATCCTTGATAGCGTACGACCTGACTTACTATAACCAAGTCAATGGGAAAATCTTAGTTTGGTCCAAGCTTATATTTGATATTGAAAAGATGTTTTCCAAAGGCTAGAATTGAGTCAAAAAATAATATGTCCCATGTTTAGAGAAACGAACAACCTGAGGGGATTAGCCTCTGATATTTTAGTGTAAAAAGTACCAAACTCTTTAGATATCTCCCGATAAGAATTTTTTGTATTATAA
>NW_004800207.1:1827-4415 GCF_000002075.1 Aplysia californica | reverse complement strand
AGAGACAGAGGGAGCACAGTAGACAATAGGAGGAATCATTAGCAAAGCAAACAGAGGGGACCCTCCCTGGGGAGACCGCCTGGTCAAGAACAAAGGGCGAGCACCGACCGGCCGCCAACTTCTGAACGCAGGTCTTAATAATTTATCCCCCCTGTCCACCAGGGGCCGCCTAGTGTCGCCCATAAATCAGTCAACACCAGCTCTAACAAACAATGGCTACCCAACAGGAAATTAGTGTGAACATTTAAGGGTGGAGCGTAATTTAGTTTTATGCATTTTACAAAAACAACATAGCAAAACAAAAAACGATCACGCGTTTAAAATTATTTTAAAGTTTAATTTAGAACGACAGAAAAAATAAGCTATGACATAAACTCTTTCTAAATATCTTTAAATAAACAGCTGAACGAGCAAACAGATGAACAAATACAAAACAACGATATAATAGAAGCTACAATAGCTTAACCGTCGCCACCACCACCACAACAACATCAGAGACAAGGACCCAAGGGAGGATATATTTCCCGTGGTCGCAGATAGGCGCCACTGAGAAATTATCACTGACTTTGTTGACTCCTTAATCACAAACAAACAAACAAAAAAACAAGCAAACAAACAAGCAAACAAACAGCAACAGCAACAACAACAACAACAACAACAACAACAATAACACCAAACGACACCAACGGCAACAGCAACAACCAAACAACCACAACACTAAAATCGTGTGGAAGCTAGCCATGGATTCTATTTAGACCTGATAGTAATGTTCAATTACCTAGGCAGCATAATTAAAACAAAGCAAGACATCATGAACAGACTCGGCAAGGCAAGATCTGTACACAGAAGCATGATCAACATCTGGAAGTCAGGACAGACCAAGTTAAAGCTGTATAACAGCTGTGTACTATCCACACTCCTATATGGATGTGAATGCTGGAGGATGACTGATCATGATCGTGCCAAGCTATCTTCTATTCATACAATCAGCTTACGCCAAATCCTCCGAATTTTCTGGCCCGACAAGATTTCCAAAGTAGATCTTTTGCGGAAATGTAGGCAAGAGGACATGACCACCGTAATAACAAGGAGAACATGGAGATGGATTGGGCATGTTCTGAGAAGAGAACCAGATTCTACTGTAAAGATTGCCCTCCACTGGACACCCGAAGGACATCGCAAGAGGGCAGACCAAAAGTGACCTGGAGGCGCATAGTAGAGTCTGAAATGAAGTCCTGAAACCACTCGTGGGGGATGTTGACCAAGATGGCCCAAAACAGACAGAGCTGGAGATCCTTTGTTGCTGTCTTAAACGCCAGGTGGCGTAACGGATAAGTAATGTTCAATAATCGTCCTGAAATGAAGGCAGATACTTATTCAAATAGTAGATACTGCGGGGTCGGGTCTAAGGTAAAAAAAAAGAAGAGGAAAACACCGTACCATTTCCCAACAGAATTCATCAAAAATTAATTAACTAAATTAATGACCTCCTGAGAAGTCCCAAAGTTGTCGTTGCTTCTTTGCGACTATTTTTAGGACTGAAATCAAAGGCACCCAGCCTTTTTTTTTTGCTCGTAGAAATTAGTCCTCGCGAATTATTTCCACGGGACACCAGATCGCCTGTAGTGGAACTGTCTATTAGGAATCGAACCTGATATGGTCAAATTTAATTGACATTAACTCGCCCCAAAACTGATTCGAACTGCAGTTGCTGTTATGCAAAGAGTTGCTACGTCACCAATAATATCTTGTCCAAGTATATAGAACGTCTTAATCAGGCTTATTTGTAAGTGCCGGTGATACGGTTAGCCCAGTTGCTATCATGCTGGACTACGGAGCAGAAGACCATGCTTTAAATCCCCAATGGAGCGTTCTCAACTTGGGTTGTTTTGGGGAGTTTTTCGGGCTCTCCTTCCATTTGGCTCGGTCCTGTCGGAGAAGGAAATCGGAGATGGACGTTAATTTCAAAGGTTTCACCTGTAACATAGCTTAAGAGCACTGAAACCCAATGAGAAGAACGTTTGAAACCTATACAATGATCAATCACTATAGGTGTTTGGAGAAAAAAAACATTTTGGGATACACCGCATATCTGGTTTGCAGAAGATAAATGGCTTTGTTAAGTGGTGGTCGAACTGTTTGATTTTGTTGTTTTTGTTCGACGTATCGCAGTCAGGAAATTAAAAAAATAATTTAAAAATGGCTGTCTTTCGATTTCTGAGCAGTAGATACCTTTTCTTGTGTCATTGTCCTTCTCTTCAGCCCAGCTAAAGTCGCTATCCACCGTTGTTGTTTTTTGTTTTGTTTTGTTTTGTTTTGTTTTTGTTGTTGTTGTCATCATCGCCGTTGTAGTGTTGAAGCATGACAATGTTTATTGTAAGTCTTTTTTTAAACAGTTGGACACCCTCATAGACACAATTTAGATTTTGTCAGAGGCAGGCTACTTCAGCCTTGTCAGTCAGGGCCAACACAGGTTGAATGGGATACAATAATCCTCCACACAAACAGAGATACTCAATTTAATGGTAACAATAAAAAGAAAAGAAAACAACAACACAAAAAACAACAACCCCAAACAAACACCCCCC
>NW_004800207.1:0-1187 GCF_000002075.1 Aplysia californica | reverse complement strand
ATAAATAAATAAATAAATAAATAAATAAATAAATAAATAAATAAATAAATAAATATTTCGTATTATCTACAACAACTGCACCTGATTTGGTAAAGGTATTATGTTTAGAAATTAAAGTATCACATTCATTATAATTACAGTAATAAACAGCACTATTTGAGACAAGTTGTTTTACTTTTTGCTTTGCAAGTCACTTGTTGTCTGATTTGTCACGCGTACGCAAGTGTCTCTCAGTGTGTTGTGTAGCTGTGAGTGTGTGTCCAGCGTCCGTTCATCTGTGTATATTATCATCAGTCCCCGGCTACCACTCAAACGAGAAGAACATTTTTTTTACTGAAAGGAAGACTTTTCAGTATGGTTTGCTTTATGTCAACGGTTAACCTTGATTGGAGAAAACGCGGTTAGATTCGGACACCAACGATAGGCCACCACGCGATGGAATCAGGCTCTCATCCGTTTTTGGGCATACGAGGTTGTTGGTATTATCTTAAAGCTTGTTCATGTTCCTTCCTTTCGATGACTAAACACGCAGCTATCTTGAATAGAATTCGAAATAATATATATTTACGACTGAAGGAGGTGGGTGTGGCCTGATTTCAGAGGTAAAATTATCGAGGAAAAAACCGCCAAAGTTTGGTAATTTCCAAAAGTGTAGTGTCCTTGGAAACTGCAAATTTACAACGTTTTCAGTAAAATCCACATAGAAATGTGAATTTAAACGAACATAAAAGCTGTTGGGCCAAAAAAAACAAAAATTTAATAAAAATTGCCAAACCGGCAGAAAAATGCCAGTATCTTCAATTACATAATTTTGACAAGCGCCTGATTTCACCTCTATGCCTGGCATACATATTTTAATTATTGTCGTTTAGAGCTTCTGTAGATCTAGTACCAGAGTTTTGTACATGTATATCAGTAGTTGTGTCTTCAGCTCTGTCACCTATCTAGGCCATTGATTGCCGGTACATAATATTCTAGTCGATATTGCCTCGTCCCTTTAAGTCTTGTCCAATGTTAAGTATATTTTCATGTAAGTGTAACGTTCTTATATACTCGAGCAGACTAAGATGAGCGGCCAGTTGGGACATATTTCATTCCCAACTAACCAACCAACCAACCAACCAACCAACCAACCAACCAACCAACCAACCAACCAACCAACCAACCAACCAACCAACCAACCAACC
>NW_004800206.1:3517-4596 GCF_000002075.1 Aplysia californica | reverse complement strand
GCCCCCTTCCCTCTTTTTCTGCCTTTCCGAGTTACCAAAATAATAATGATCATAGAAATCACCTATTTAATGGACCGTCACCGCGTGTTTCCAACTATTGCTTCCACAGTAACAGATACCCGCTGTTAAATTATACTAATTTTTGGCAAAGGCCATTTTCACGTGCTCTTGAAGAATGTGATGGAAAGCCTCGGTTTAAAATGTGTTGACGAAAAAATAGGATAGATAAGATCTATTGATCGATCGATAATAGACAGACAGACAGACAGACAGACAGACAGACAGACAGACAGACAGACAGACAGATGAAAATAGAGAGAGGGAGACAGAAAAACAAACTACCAAATTATAATTGGGAGGGGGTGGGCTGGGGGTAGGAGGGTTCACGATATAAAAGGGGCTGACGAAAACAGCAAATCGCGTGATGTCGTCAATCTATTCACCGAACGTCGCCTTATGCAGTAGTTCCCATGCCCTGCCACTGTTTGTTCCGATTTCTTTACGTCATTCTATCGGTTAAGAAACGTTCCTTTTGATCACTTCGCATCGGTACCTGGGCGGGGCTGTAAAGATCAATGGGAGTTTCATTCCGCATGAAGGGTTCCCCGTTGCATGTTTGAATTGGAACTGAAGCAGAACAAAATTTAAAGAAAACTGTTCTTACAGGAGGGCCGTTTCTATTGTGCAGGTAGAACTTGGAAAACGATGATTTTTTTTAATTATAAAAAAAATCATTCGCAGTGCAGAGGGGGGAAGAAAGAAATGTTTCAGTCAAAGCAGAAAAAGATTGAGGGTGTACTTTTAAGAAAAAAAATTTAATTGGAGAGAGTTTAAGGAGGTAAATCTTGGACAAGAGAGGCGGTTGGAGAAAGCACCTCATGGATGTCGGCTTGGCGCTTTTTCAAACACGTGGTCATGAATTTATCCCACATCTAAAGAGTAATCTAGGCCTTGAAGAATAGGATTATTGCAAAAGAATAATACAAAAAAATCCCAAAGATACTACCAATTTGCTGCCTTTTTAGCCACAGTTAATTCATTTATCTCACTTTCTCATTCCCCCCCCCCCTCTCTCTCTC
>NW_004800206.1:1220-2666 GCF_000002075.1 Aplysia californica | reverse complement strand
CTCTCTCTCTCTCTCTCTCTCTCTCGTCCACTCCCATCCACTCACTACCCCACAGTTAATACACACAAGACAGCACTTCCTCTCCAAGGGAGCACAGAATCAAATCAACCTGCTCCCACCCCCTGTCCTTTCATACACACTTCCTCCAGTCGGTAAATTCAAACCGCCTGACGACATTCACAAACAACCGTACGCTCAAGACGCCGTAAGAAAAGCATACGCGTGGGTAAATTCAAACCTACCAGCAGAACAGAGCAACAAGCCTTTGAAGTGAACTCAAGTGACAATAACACAGTTGAGAGGCGCTTAGCGGTGGCTGGGTAGGTCAAAATGTCATAGCTGGTTTTGTTTACAGGAGTAGAATGAGTTGCTATGATGACTTTTCTTGCGTACTTTCTAGGTTGAGGTGGCTTATTATACTACTAACGTTTTACATTTTGTTTTAAAAGTAAGCCTTTTCACATTCCTATTTACACAATGTAAGTGACTTATACTAAGATACTAAGATTCTACATTAAATTACTGTAAACCCTCTCTGCTTATACTAAGATACTAAGATTCTACATTTTGTTTTAAAAGTTAGAAGCTTCCACAAACCTATTCACACAATTTATGAGGTGACTTACAGTAAGGTTTTACGCTTTGTTTTAAAAGAAGGTATTTTTTACACACATATTTACACTGATCAGAACATTACAGAGGCGATTTTCGAACCAGCCTGTCAGGGTCAGCCACAGCTGAGACGGAAAAATAGAGACAGACACACAGACGGACAAAGAGACACACAGACAGACACACAGACGGACAAAGAGACACACAGACGGACACACAGACGGACACAGAGACACACAATCAGAAAAATAAGAAAACGTAGTCAGAGAAAAACCACAGACAGACAAAGAAACAAACTGTTAGTTGTTAGAAAAATAACTAAACGAACAGACAGACAAAAAGACGTTTTAGAAACATAACTCAATTTAACGTACAGAGAGACATAGACAGACAAAGAGACAAACTATCAGAGAGATAACCAAACGTACAGACAGAGAGAGAGAGAGACATAGACAGAGATACACAGACAGACAACAGAGACACACTGTTTAAAAGATAACCAAACATACAGACAGGCAGACACGGACAGACAAGGACACAAACAGTCAGAAAGATCAACAAACATACATACAGAGAGACATAGACAGACAAAGAGACATACACTCAGAAAGAGATAACTAAACAGTGCTACCAATCAGTGACAAATGGACGGAACGACTCACACGCACACCTCCCTGAGGGAGCGCTTACGTCACACGCTCATCACACGCTCACCCATGTACAACTGTGCGCGTGCTTTACTCACAGATATTGACTGCGCTGTCTGATTCACCCCCTCCCCACCTCTTTTCTAGATTCCACAACCCCCAAACCCCACCCCTCCCTCCCCCCCAA
>NW_004800206.1:0-1120 GCF_000002075.1 Aplysia californica | reverse complement strand
TCTATCTATCTATCTATCTATCTATCTATCTATCTATCTATCTATCTATCTATCTTTTGTTTCGTATCCCCATATCTGTCTAATAGTCAATGTCCATCTCTCGAGACACTTATTACAGGCTCTGAGCTAATCAAAAGAATTGTTCTTATCTATTCACAGCTCAGAACGCAAACGTGGAGATCTTGTCTGGTGATGTCTCTGACAGCTTCTCAGAGGAGAACTTCATGGAGGAAGAAGAGCTGCTTCCAGTCAGCAATTCGTACTTATCATCATTACGTTATTCAAGAAACACAGGAATAGGTAAAGGGAAAATGCTTTAATGACGTTAGAGTGAATTTCAAACCAGTCTTGATTTTTTAATAGATAATTAAATTACAGTACATTTACAATGCGACGCTTCTGACAATTGTTTGTATCATTCTCTGATTTCTCCTCCGTCTCCCCGTTATTGTTGTTCATGTTCTCCTTTCCTTTTTCCTCCTCCTGATGTATTTATGTCTGTAAGAGAAAGAAGGAGCGATAGATAGACAAAGAGAGGGAAAAGAGAGAGAGAGAGAGAGAGAGAGAGAGAGAGAGAGAGAGAAAGAGAAAGAGAAAAAGAGAGTGAATGAGTCAAGCAGAGAAAGAACAAGTAAGAGAGAACGTGGGAAGGACGGAGGAAAAAAACAACAGTCTGCCCAACGTGTTAGTCTTTGAAGGTTGAATTTTCCTTTACCTCTCAAGAACAATCCTTCCGTCCTCATCCCACACTGGTGTTTAATTTTGATATCTTTTTCTTTTCCCAGAGAAAGAAAGAGTGAAAAGACAGGCCAATCCTTCTGATGATACCGGATCAGGCGACGGTAAGTAAAGCACACAGTTGTCCCAATTACCAATCATTTTTACATCGTGTTACTTTTGCACTTGTTACCATGAATTTTCAGTACACGTTTTGAATTTTAGGTGAAGTGAAGTGCACCGGTCAGAAACCGTTATTTATTCGTAACAAAATCGTTCGTCTTTTGTAGAAATTCTTTTGCTCTGATTATCCAGTTCACATTACAGTATATTTCTTCCTTTCCAATTACAGGCATTCTGTTTGTACACACACACACACACACACACACACACACACACACAC
>NW_004800205.1:2976-4425 GCF_000002075.1 Aplysia californica | reverse complement strand
AGAAGAAGAAGAAGAAGAAGAAGAAGAAGAAGAAGAAGAAGAAGAAGAAGAAGAAGAAGAAGAAGAAGAAGAAGAAGAAGAGGAGTTAGAAATGTTTTGGGGGACAGTGAGGCTGTGGGGGTTGAGATCCAGAGGGTGAAAAACATAAGTTTGTCAATAGCCATGTTTTCACTTCGGTTGAATGAAAATCTTACTAGTTTTCTTTTGATAGTTTTACAGCACATATTATTATAACACTATTACCTCGTATAGGTGCTGAAGGTTAGAGGAGTCACTGGAGAGTAATATACAAAGAAGGAGAAGAGATAATGACAATAGATGTTTATTATTATTATTATTTAGTTGAGGTTTTACGGCACTTGTAACTGCTTAAGGGCTGGTGGGGCACCTAGAAATCGTGTTTGGGGGTCAAATTTTGTAAATTGGGTTTATTACATATTATAGTACATGGACACTTCCTAAACAACATCCAGAAACGTATGTAAGCCTTGCTACACCCTAAAGCTGTGGGTTTTTTGTCAGGTTTTTCGGCGACAGCACATGTTGTCTAGCCTTTTCTTACCTGTATCGGCTGTTTTCTCACAATTCTATTTTTTCACATATTATCCCATTTTTCTGCTCTGTTTCTTATTCAACTTTATAGTAACTTTCACAGGATACCAACAACACCTAGTTCTAAATTTTGGCTTGTTGAATTTTTGATTAATGTAGTAGTTTTTTATTTATGGGCTTAGAAAGCTTGAATTTTCCTTTTTTTCACTTTTTTTGCAACATCTCAATTGTAAATGTCATAAAATAAAAACTAAAGCACATATAAAAAATTCAACAAGCCAAATTTAAGAGCGACATATGTTCAGTTGGCATGCCAAATTAGAAGTGAATCGGTTGATAAATAAAAGGAAATAAAATGGGATTGAAAAAGGTATACAAAATCCAATATGGCCGCCGTTTCCATAGCAACCGATTCACAATATACTTTTTGAACTATTGATTTAAAATCCCCAATAACACACGATGTCCCACAGCAAATATCGGCACTCTAGGCCTTGTAATAGCCAAAATAGACCTCAGGTGCCCCACCAGTCCTTAAGGTAATATGAGCGCCAAGGGGTGGAAGTCAACAGAGTAAAAATAATTTGTCGGGGCCAGGTTACCTTTTGAGGTCAGTGTTACTGTTGGCTGTTGGGGTCAACAGGAAGCTTATGTCTTCATTAATCTTCACCTGTTTTCCTTGGTCTTCCTAAATGTATGTCTGTTTTTTCTGGCGGTCAGTCTGTTGGCCTGTTTGTCTTTATGCTGTCCCACCCCATCTCTCTCTTTCTATATTTCTCTCTTTCTTTTTCTATCTCTCTCTCTCTCTCTCGCTCACTCTCTCTCTTTCTCTCTCGCGCTCTCTCGCTCTCTCTCTCTCTCTCTCTCTCTCTCTCTCTCTCTCTCTCTCTCTCTCTC
>NW_004800205.1:0-1821 GCF_000002075.1 Aplysia californica | reverse complement strand
AGAGGGGGGGGGAGATAGTAGGGGTAACAGGAGACGGAGAGAGAGACATTTACAAACACCCACATAGAGATTTGAGAGAGACATTGAGAGAGCGAGAGAGAGAGAGAGAGAGAAGAGAGAGAGAGAGAGAGAGAGAGGAGAGAGATAGAGAGAGACAGACAGAGACACACAGAAACACATACAGGCAGACAGGCAGACAGACAGACAGACAGACAGACAGAGAGAGTGAGAGAGAGACAGAAAGAGACAGAAAGAGACAGAGAGAGAGATCAGAGACAGAGTGAGAATTTTACACGCTAAAGTAGTTAATGCCCATTGTCCTGTCCCGTGATAGAGGAAACCTGTGACTATATCGCCCCCCCCCCCCTTGCCACCGTGTGGGGTCAGTTCTGCCGTAGGCTAACAAAACGCCCTTTTCTTATTCACAGCAGTTTTGAGAAATCAGCTTTTTTCGTTTTTCGTATAGTGTCTAGCACAAAGGAAGACATCATGAACAGACTTGGCAAGGCAAGATCTGTACACAGAAGCATGATCAACATCTGGAAGTCAGGCCCATTTAGTATACAAACCAAGTTAAAGCTGTATAACAGCTGTGTACTATCCACACTCCTATATGGAGCTGAATGCTGGAGGATGACTGATCATGACCGTGCCAAGCTACCTTCCTTTCATACAACCAGCTTACGCCAAATCCTCATAATCTTCTGGCCCGATAAGATTTCAAACGCAGATCTGTCACGTAAATGTAGACAAGAGGACATGACCACCATAATAAAAAGGAGATGGACTGGACATGTTCTGAGAAGAGAACCAGACTCTATTGAGAAGACAGCCCTCCACTGGACACCCGAAGGACGTCGCAAAAGGGGCAGACCCACAGTGACCTGGAGACGCACAGTAGAGTCTGAAATGAAGTCCTGGAATCATTCGTGGGGAACGCTGACCAAGATGGCCCAAAACAGACAGAGCTGGAGATCCTTTGTTGCTGCTCTAAAAGCCAGATGACGTAATGGGTAGTAAGTAAGTAAGTATAATGTCGAAAATATTTGGCCCAGTACATCAACAGTTGATCCCGCACCCTGAAGAGAATGTAATTCCTTATGCTCAACATATTATGGTATAAGAAAACCGAAAAATCGCCGATTTCTCAAAACTGAAGTGAATAAGAAAAAGGCGTTTTGTCAGAGTACTGCAGATTTGGTTATGAGTAATGTGCCGGATTAAAACATTCTGCCCTCCTTCCTAGGTGGCTTCTTAACGTCCTCCAGATTCTTGACAATGGGCTATTATCTGTGTTTGGCCTTGAAAATAATAAGTGGTTCCTCAGCCCAAACAATGAATTTCATCAAATAACGGGTTTTTAAAAACTAATTTTAAAATTAGGCCCAGTTTGTCGGTATATCATAAGCCCAGTTTGTCACAGGCCCAGTATATTCGTCAGTATCCAGGTCCAGTATGTCAAAAGCCCAGTATGTCATAGGCCCAGTTTGTCACAGGCCCAGTTTGTCAGTATGTCATAAGCCCAGTTTGTCAGTTTGTCATAGGCCCAGTTCGTCAAGGGCCCAGTTTGTCAGTATGTCATAGGCCCAGTTTGTCAGTATGTCATACGCCCAGTTTGTCATAGGCCCAGTTTGTCAAGGGCCCAGTTTGTCAGTATGTCATAGGCCCAGTATGTCAGTATGTCATAGGCCCAGTTTGTCAGTATGTCATAGGCCCAGCATGTCAGTATGTCATAGGCCCAGTTTGTCAGTATGTCATAGGCCCAGTTTGTCAGTACGTCATAGGCCCAGTTTGTCAGTATGTCATAGGCCCAGTTTGTCA
>NW_004800204.1:3342-4426 GCF_000002075.1 Aplysia californica | reverse complement strand
CCAGGTCGTACTGGTTGATGACGCGGTAGCGGCTAGAGTTGGTCCACGGCGTGTTCTTCACGAACAGGAATGTGTCTTTTTCTGAAACATCACGAGGCAAGAGATGTTTATTTGTCAGAATAAAGAAACCACGTGTGTCTTTTTCTGAAACATTATGGGACAAGACATGTTTATTTGTAAGAATAAAGAACACATTCTGAAACATGACGGGACAAGACATGTTTATTTGTTGGAATAAAGTGAAGAAGACACATGTGTCTTTTCTGAAACATCGGGGGACAAGAGATGTTTATTTGTTAGAATTTATTTATAAGTATAGAAGACACATGTGTCTTTTTTTTAAACACCGGGGGACAAGAGATGTTTATTTGTTGGAATAAAGTTAAGAAGACACATGTGTCTTTTTCAGAAACATAGGGGAAAAAAGATGTTTATTTGTTAGAATAAAAAAGACACATGTGTCTTTTTCGGAAAAATCGGGGGACAAGAGATGATTGTTTGTTGGAATAAAGTTAAGAAGACACATGTGTCTTTTTCTGAAACATCGCGGGATCACAGATGTTTATTTGTAAGAATAAATAAGACATGTGTCTTTTCTGAAACATTGAGGGACAAGACATGTTTATTTGTACGAATAAAGTAGAGAAGACACATGTGTCTTTTTCTGAAACATCACGGGACAAGAGATGTTTATTTGTTAGAATTTATAAGTATAGAAGACACACGTGTCTTTTCTGAAACATCGGGGGACAAGACATGTTTATTTGTTAGAATAAAGAAGACACATGTGTCTTTTTCTGAAACACCGCGGGACAAATGATGTTTATTTGTTAGAATAGAGAAGAGCACATTAAAACGATAATGGTAAGTTATGGTTTCTTGTTTGTTTGTCTGTTTGTTTGTTTGTTTTTGTTTGTTCTTTTGCGTGTTACATTTGAGTAGGTAATGAAAAGCGCATCGGGACAACAACGGCTGTTTTGTTCAGTGCAGCTGCAGCTAAAGCTGTTATAATAGAAACAAAATGTAAAGAAAACAAAGATAACAGTAGGAATAACAATAACAACAACAACGACAACATAATAAT
>NW_004800204.1:0-1461 GCF_000002075.1 Aplysia californica | reverse complement strand
ACTCACAGAGCACAGTGAGCCTGGCCGTCTGTACCCCGGCGTCCTTGGTCCGACAGGCGTAGTTCCCGTTGTCCACCTTCTGAACATTCTGGATGACCAGGTCGTACTGGTTGATGACGCGGTAGCGGCTAGAGTTGGTCCACGGCGTGTTCTTCACGAACAGGAATGTGTCTTTTTCTGAAACACCGCGGGGCAAGAGATGTTTATTTGTCAGAATTTATAAGTATTGAAGACACATGTGTCTTTTTCAGAAAGATCGGGGGACAAAAGATGTTTATTTGACAGAATTTATAAGTATAGAAGACACATGTGTCTTTTTCTGAAACACCGCGGAGCAAGAGATGTTTATTTGTCAGAATAAAGAAACCACATGTGTCTTTTTCTGAAACATCGGGGGACAAGAGATGTCTATTTGTTATAATAAAGTTAAGAAGACATGTGTCTTTTTCTGAAACATCTCGGGATCACAGACGTTTATTTGTCAGAATAAAGAAGACACATGTGTCTTTTTCAGAAATATCATGAGGAAAGAGATGTTTATTTGTTAGAATGTATAAGTAAAGAAGACACAAGTGTCTTTTCTGAAACATCGCGGGGCAAGAGATGTTTATTTTTTGGAATAAAGTTAAGAAGACACATGTGTCTTTTTCTGAAACATCATGAGGCAAGAGATGTTTATTTGTTAGAATGTATAAGTATAGAAGACACATGTGTCTTTTTCTGAAACATCACGGGGCAAGAGATGTTTATTTGTCAGAATAAAGAAACCACATGTGTCTTTTTCTGAAACATCGGGGGACAAGACATGTTTATTTGTTGGAATAAAGTTAAAAAGACACAGTGTCTTTTTCTGAAACATTGAGGGACAAGAGATGTCTATTTGTCAGAATAAAGAAACCACATGTGTCTTTTCTGAAACATTGAGGGACAAGACACGTTTATTTAAATTATTTATTGGAATAAAGTTAAGAAGACACATGTGTCTTTTTCTGTAACATCGGGGGACAAGAGATGTTTATATGTTAGAATAAAGTAAAGAAGACACACGTGTCTTTTTCTGAAACATTGCGGGATCACAGATGTTTGTTTGAATAAAGAAGAGCACATTAAAACGATAATGGTATGTTACGGTTTCTTGTTTGTTTGTTTGTTTGTTTTTGTTTGGGTTTTTTTGGTTTTTGTTCTTTTGTGCGTTACATTTGAGTAGGTCATGAAAAGCGCATCGGCACAACAACGGCCATTTAATTCAGTGCAGCTGATGCTAGTGCTGCTATAACAAGAAACATTAAAAAAAAAAAAAAGATAACAATAAGAATTACAGAAACAACAACAACAACAACAACAACATACAAGAAACAACTATTTTTAAAAAACACACACAAAAAAAACGAAACACACCCCTGCTGTGTCCCTCATCTCTCTCTTTTCCCTTTTCATTGGGGAGAAGTTTTTCAAAAAAAA
>NW_004800203.1:0-4432 GCF_000002075.1 Aplysia californica | reverse complement strand
GGGGGGTTAAAAAAGACCACTTTGGTAATGGGAAGGAGGACTAGAAAAAGGAGCAATTAAGTAATGTTTTTGTTAATTATTTTTTCTTTTGTTTTCTTTTTGTTGTTGCTTTTGTGGGGTTTTTTTTTAGGGGGGGGGGGTGTTTAGTAACAGCAACAAAGTGTGTAGCATTTTAGATTTTGATGTTAGCTGTTAGTCTTCGAATGAGTAAGCCCACAGTTTATTCGTAAGTTAAAGTTCTAAGTGTAGCCATAGCCCCAGCTGGAGATGGTTGCAACAACTGATTTATAGTTAATTGTTTAGATCATGTTAGTCCTTCATTCCTCTGCTCTTTCGAGTCACAAGGTGGCTGTCCCGCTCCTTAGTGGAGTCAGCACTATAGTGTCGCCGAAGGTTTTGGAATTGGCCAGCTTTATTCGGACTTGAGTCCGAAAAAAAAAGTGTTATTTATTCGGACTCGGCTTCTGAGGGAGTTATGTGAGTGTAAGGAGGTTGCATCATATAAGTGTCGTCGGGGGATTTTATGTAAACCTAGAATTAGAACTAGAACTGCCTACTAGGACTGTGTAATTGTGTCAAAAGTTAAAGGACTGCACTCTCACGAGATTTACCCAATGGCAATATCTAAGTACACTTACTTTACTTTTTTCTTCCGCTTGTACCCTGGGGTGTCGCGGGGAGACACAGGCGTCTGTCTGCAGCAAGTCGTGGGGCCTGTAGGAGAGACACCCTGTGAGCTCTGAGGGTGTCTGCCACAGATTCACTCCATCGTCGCCTTGGTCTTCCTCTGGCTCTCCATCCAGAATATTTAGTGTTGTATGCTCTCAGAGCTGGATGGTTTGAGGGCATCCGCGTGAGGTGTCCTAACCACTTGACCTTTTGTTTTTCAATGTGTGGTAGGACTGGTGTTGCTCCCACGGTGTCCCTTATGACTTCATTTTTAATTTTGTCTCTTCTTGTTTTGTTGACCGCTCTTCTTAAGCATTTCATCTCGCATGTGACCAGTTTCCTCTCTAGGGCTTTTGTTAGGGACCATGTCTGGCACTGATATATGAGCGTTGGAAGGAAAATGGCGTTGGTGAGCTTCGCCTTGGTGCTCATGGGGATATTGGGATGTTTCAAGAGAAACAGGTAACCGAAAACTCAGGGTCTTTCCACCATTACTATAGCATAATCATTACTTCCACTACCATTTGTCTTTCCACATGTTTAGTTCATTTTGTTGTGTGTTATAGTTTTTCTGTAATTTTTTTTAAAAATTACATCGCACAAAATCGACAGCCGTGGCCTCTTCCCAACACCTCTTCTCCCAGCAAGCCAAGAGTGCGAGATCGCTACGCACAATCTCATTGGTCGACATAATTAACTTTTCCCCCGGCAAGGTCAGCTCAACTTGGTTGTTCTTTTCATCTTATTATAATACTAATGATGCAGGGAGGGCAAGTTTAGACAGATCTAATGACTGGATATTTTAAGCTCACGTCTCGACGGTTATCATTATAATCGAAAAAATTGTTCGTACCTGCAGGAAATATTTAGGAACAAGGGTAAGAAATCGGAACGGACTTCATGCTGGACTCAATTCAGAGTCGGAATATAATTTTTCTCTATTCGGACTGCGAGTCTGAATAGTCACTTCGTTTGGAATTTTGCACGAAGTCTCATACAATGGTGGTGACATTGTCAGTAATAGTACCTAAACTACTGGGCCGAGACGCATAGGTAGATGGAGATACTCATTTTGCTTGTATGGGGGTTTTGTTTTTGTGTTTGCATTTGATTTTAGTCGAACATACCCTGTTTAGTACACTTTTATCTCATGGATTGTTTTCAACCGGATCGCTTATCGAAAATAATTAATACCATGACTTGCGTGTTGACCTGTTGGACAACTCACCGTCCAGGGGCGAGTTTTTGTTGTTTTTATTTTATTTTTATTGGAAGTGAAAAGGGAGATAGCAAGAGTGACAAAGAAATAAATTTTAAGACGATAGTAGAAGAGAAAGACAAAGGGGTTGTTGAGAGTCAGAAAAAGAAGTTAACAAGACCTTCAGAGAGAGAGAGAGAGAGAGAGAGAGAGAGAGAGAGAGAGAGAGAGAGAGGGGGAGAGGGAGAGAGAGAGAGAGAGAGAGAGAGAGAGAGAGAGAGAGAGAACAAGTAAGTTTTTAAAATCTTTGTTGATGTGCGCGGCTTATGGACTTCTCAACGGGTTTCAGTATTTCTAACTCGTGAAGGCCGATATATGCTTTCCTGTATGAGGGAATCACAGTTGCCAGTCGACTCGGGCTATCCATGGGTCTAAGATTAAAATATCTGCTAAAACCCCAATCTTAAGGGACTCAGCTGTGGAGGTGTGCGAGCGAAAGTCTCAAGCTTCTTCGAGCTCATCAGCAATGTTTCCACACGCGCAATGCCTCTAAGATACCTCAGATATCTCTAAGATACCCCAGGAAGACCTGCTTATCCCTTCAGTTAGTGGCCAGGGTCATGAGGCTCCATAGCCATCCCGGATTGACCAGCTGTCCGCTAGCTTCTAAAGTCTCCATAACTATTCTTGGAACTCCTAGACTATCGTCTCTTTTTACTATTTGGCACTAACTAACTAACTAACTAACTAACTAACTAACTAACTAACTGGCTGACTTACTGACTGACTGACTGACTGACTGACTGACTGACTGACTGTCTGACTAAATAAGTGACTAACTGACTAATTAATCAGCTAACTAATCAACTAATTAACTAACTAACTAACTATAACAAACGAACGAAGAAACGAACGAACGAACGAACGAACTAACGAACTATCTAACTTGTTAACAAGCTAACTAACTGACTAACTGACTGGCTGACTAGCTGGCTGACTATCTGACTGATTGACTAAGTGACTGACTGACTAAATAAGTGACTAACTGACTAATTAATTAACTAACGAACGAACGGACAAACGAACGGACAAACGAACGAACGAACAAATGAACGTACGAACGAACGAACGAACGAACAAACTAACTATCTAACTAACTAGCTAACTAACTATCTAACTCACAACTAACTTACTAACTACAAGTGACATACCAAACGTTTTTTACCTGACCATGAAGGAATAAAGGTAGAAAGCTGAAATGTGGGGTGAAAGCCAACAATCATCTTCCTGGAATGCATTGTATACATTTTGGGGAATATCCAATTACTGGTTTTAACAGTAGAACACTGTATGTGAATGGGGGCATGTTGATCTCCAGTTTCAACATAGAAATGGAGAAAATTGAGCACATGCCACTAATGAAGTTTTTGTTTTTGCAAGGCAAGCAACTGCAGTGTATTTTTACGGAGATGCATGCCGTATATGTAACTGATTGCCCATCCAATGCTGTAATAAAATTTTGGAGTAACAATTTATTAGCGGATGCATGGACATTGAAGATGACCACTGTGATGGTCGCCCAGTGACAACAACAACAGAAAAGAATGCTTTGAAAATCAAGAAGCTTGTGTTGTCTGATAAGCGGGTGACAGTCGAACGTTTGAGCAAAGAAACTAGGCTTAGCCTGGGATCAGTTGAACGAATCTTAAATGAACATTTGAATATGACGAAGGTCTCTGCGAGATGGGTCCCACGTTTGTTGAGTCCACCTCAAGAAGTGCAGGGTGTGGATTGTTGTGAAGAATAGCTAGGTCTTGTGAAATTGAATTAAAAAATTTTTCAAGGATGAGACATAGGTCCACGTCTATGATTCTGAGTCAAAACCTGCATCAATGCAATGAAAATCGCCCTCGTCTCTAACGCCAAAGAAGGCAAAAGTGTAGCCGTCAAGAGGAAAAGTGATGCTATCAGGGTTTGTTTAACAAAGAAAGAGTGATTATGACAGACTATCTTGAAAATGGACATACGATCACCGGAGACCCTTATTCCAAGCAGCTAAAACAAAATACGAAAGTATATTAATGAAAAACGCAGAGGAAAGATCCGAAAATCCGAAAAGGCATATTGCTGCCTCGCGACAACGTGCCGGGAACACTTCAAGAAATGTTGTAGAAACTGAGAGAGAAAGTGACTATAAAATGTTGCCGCATCCACTCTATTCTTCAGATTGAGTCCCGTCCGACTATTTTTCGTATTCCCTTAATTGAAAAAGGATTTAAAAAGAAGGCATTTTGAAAGTGATGATTAGGTCAAAGAAGCGGTTGAGGGCTGATTTTTCGACAAAGAACGGGTCTTCTATTCTCAAGGTTTTTCCAGGGTCGTACACCGATGGCAAAAATGTATTATAGTGGTAGGCGACTAAGTAAAAATAGATTAAGGTTAGTTCCAAATTTCAGGGGTTTTTTCCTTTATTCCTTCATGGTCAGGTAAAAAGCTGTTGGTATGCCCCTTTTAATTATGCATGATTTTTATACAGACAAATCATCTTCAGCATTGCCTTTCTCA